>NW_027126810.1:0-7070 GCF_037325665.1 Littorina saxatilis | reverse complement strand
TCTCTCTCTCTCTCTCTCGTTCTCTCCCTCTCTCTCTCGATCTCTCTTTCTCTCTCTCTCTCTCTCTCTCTCTCTCTCTCTCTCTCTCTCTCTCTCTCTCTCTCTCTCTCTTGTTTTTCTTTTCTTTTTCTCCAGTCCCATCTGCCCTCGGCTGTAATTCTATCATGGCTTCACATATATATATATATATCTCTTGCGATGAGATAGTTTCCAGTCTGATTAAATGGAACGGCCAATATATTTTTATATCGGCAATCCTTAATCTCATCTCCGCCGTTGTGAGTTAAACATATCCATATTCAATTCCTTGCTCATCCCTTTCTTCCCCTCCAGACCCCCGCCCCTGCCCACTCTGTTGTGTCCCTGATCATATCAGAGAGGGAGATTCCAGTTTTGGCTTAGAGTTACATTGTGCCTTTGCTTTGTTGAAATAGATATACCGTAGTTTTGTTCTGAGAAAAAGAAGAAAAAAACGACTGATTGCGACTTTCTTGCTTGCAGTTGGCTTTTTGTTGGTTGACGATTGTACACAGTTGTTATTCAATTCTGAGTCCTGTATTTAGGCCAAAAAAAAAAATTGTCTGTTTCTGGTAACATGGCTAAAAAAAAATAGGGTCGGTAGGTCGGGAATTTTTTTTTTTTTTTTTTTTTTTTTTTTTTTTACCCCAAATGTAGACCAATAAAACTAACTTTAAAAATCGCGCAAAGAGACTGGATTCACTATACATGGAGACAAGACACTCAACACATTTACAAATCGTCAGCGGACTTTCGTTTTCACACGTTTTTGTTGTTCATTTTCTCACCCTGTCCTTTACCACCAAAAAAAAAAAAAAAAAATTTTTGAGTTTGGAAAAAAAAAGTTTAGGGTCGGCGCCGAAATTTAGGGTCGGTCGGGTGATCAGAAACAGACAAATTTTTTTTTTTGGCCTTAGCTAGGTAAACAACTGTATTCACTCTCACAACAGGCAATAGGCTATGGAGTCTCTTGGGGCATGGAATATGTAACGCCTTTCTGCAGACGAGATTGTTGGCACTTTAACCTGCTATGTATTCACAGGCTGTACATCGCAGAACAAACGTGAAATAGGCGAGGCAGTTGGTGCTGACAACACTTGCCGATGTCTATCCCACCCCCACCCCCATCCCGACCCACTGTATATCCATGGCATTATAGAACAGTATTTTGAGTTTCAATCAGCAGAGTGCAATATCCATACCTATACAGCGCAGAACTGCTTCTTTCTCAAGGAGAGTTTGTTGGTAACATCACTGCTATTTTTTGTTGAAATTCGGTATCATTCACAGTAAGCGAGAAATGGACGAGATCGTTGGTGCTAACAACACATAACCTATATCGCGTAGTGCTAAAAACACATAGCCTATATTGCGTGGTGCTAATAACACATAACCTATATCGCGTGGTGCTAAAAACACATAGCCTATATTGCGTGGTGCTAATAACACATAGCCTATATCGCGTGGTGCTAATAACACAATATTGCGCGGAACACTTCTTTCTTCAGTTAAGATTGTTTGCGTCATTCACATGCGTGTACGATTCACAGTAAGCAAGAAACTTCCCGCAGTGGGGCACTGCGGTTATGAAATTAAAGGCCCCTCCTGTTTTTGGAACCGCAGGAGCTTTCTAGTTTGCTGTTAGGTAGATTTTTGGTTCCTCTTTCCTGTCATGCTCTCTTTTTCTTCATGAATTCTTTTCTTTTTTTCTGCCTTCTTGCTCATTCACCTGTATTTTTTCCAAAAATCTCTTCTCTTGCCGCTTGTCTCGCGATTCATGTATAGTTTAATCTGTTAGTGTTCTGATGTAAGTCCAGCAGTAGATAGGTTAAGCCTATTTTAACATACTGGAAACTGGTAATCTTCCAGTAGGTATTAATTTAGTTTTACTAAAGCCTGCTGGGACACAAGTAATGGGTTAGTGCATTTGTAAACAGGAATCGCTTGACAAGTGGCCCCCTTCATCCCCCCCTTCCTCGTCCTGATATGGCTCTGCGTAGTCGGCTGGACGTTAAGCAACAAATAAACAAACAAATAAACAAACAAGCAAGAAACTGACGAGGCAGTTAGTACTATATTCTCGTGTTTGCTGACGTCCTGTATATTTCGGAAATAGACGCGAAGGTTGGTGCTCTGGCGTGATTCGTATTTACATGCAGTCAATTTTGGAATGTAGAGGTGTTAGTTCACGTTGGTGCTGTAGTTTTCTGTCAGTTTATACGCAGTGCCCTTGGGCTTTAAAATTCGCGTCAGTCTGCAGTTTGATCGTATGCGGTACACTTCACAATACACTAGAAATAGACTAGACAGTATGGTTTTCTTTGAGTCGACACGCAGTACACTCTGAAATAGAGGTGCAAGTTGGTGTTTCTGGCGTGTGGTGATCACCATCGTTTTGGTCTTAGAACAACCGTGGAGGTTTGTTTACAGAGTATTTTTCATTGAGCCGACATGCAGTACACTCTGATTTAAAGGTGTAAGTTGGTGTTTCTGGCGTGTGGTGATCACAATCGTGTTGATCTTATCCGAGTGAACAATCGTGGAGTTTGTTTATAGAGTATTTTGCATTGGGTGGACATGCAATACGCACTGAATAAACTTGAAACTGCTTGACTAGGTTATTGACGCACGAGTTTTCATTGAATCAATATTGAATACAGTACGACTCAAACCTGAAGTGACACACAGAGTATTCACAAAGCACAAATTTCACAGAATGCACGGCGCAGTTATTTGTGCCAGAATTACGTGAAATATGGACCTATGAACGAAAGCGCGTGAACTCAACTGAAACTGTTTTCTCCTGAAACTAAACTACAAAGGGACTTTTTCTGGATTGGAGTGTGCGTGCGAAAGGATAGATATACTGCCAGAAAAACTTCGTGGATGTAATCTTGTATTCTTGTGGATCACTGAGTTGTGGACACATCAGCTATATAAAAAAACCTCAGTGGTGTGGATGCGAATTACGCGCGCTGTATACTTGAGACCGGGAGACCTTTTCAGCTGTGCTGCTAGGAATACTCGTAGTGTCACCTTTCCTGACATGTGATTTAACCCTTTGTAGTGGGTGAAGTAACGGTTGACGCTTACAGGTAGTAAGTACCGGTGTTCACCGTAGGCTACTCCCGTGCCCTCACGCATGCAAGTGACGTGTGTGTGTGGCAGATCTCTTGTTATTGTTCGACCTTTTTTCGCTCAAAATCGATTCGCGGAGAAATATAGTGCAACCCTGTCTTTCTTTTTGCAGCAACGTGGTGTTTCAGTCTTTCGCGAAAGAGGAAGAGACGCACAGACACAATTGGGAGAAATCGTCAGCAACCCTTTGTGTGTGTTTTACTGTTACGTGGATTACCCTGTGGTGTTCAGTTTTTTACGTAAGAGAGAGACAGGCATATTTGGATTATCGTCGAAAGTGAGGTGGACGGATCGGCAGATCAACGACAAAGTGAAACTAACGAAGGATTACCAAGTTATACTGACACATTCTTCAACCAGAACAGGTCTGCTGGCGGATCGAATCAGCCGTTCTTGTGGTGATAACTCAACTTGTCAACAGAAAGGGAGCAAACACAACGCTCGAGCATTGGCTGTCAAGCGTAAAATAGCCACTTTGTGAGACGTTAATTAACAATCCAAGACTCGTGGGTCTGCAGAAGGACGTATGTCGAACACTCTACTTCAAACTTGAGCTAGCATGGAAAAATAGATTGAAAATATAAAATATAAAAAACCCGACGAAATCAACAGGAGGACATAATTATCTAAGGAGGGAGTAAACACAATTAAAGGAGAAAAGCACCACGGCAACTTAAAACAAAACGACAAAATCAACACAAGGACATCTCTCCGAAGAGAGAGAAAAAAATTAAAATTAAAACCCCACTGAACTGAAGCGTGATCAAGCCAACCTTCCACCATGCTGGCCAAACGACTGTTGACGTTTCGGAACAGTTCTTCCGAGAACTTCGAGAAGAACATGGCTCAGGCCGAGAAGCTTCAGAACCTGGACGAGGGGGGCGAGGACGCGTACAGAGCACGTGCTGGCCGGAAGCGACACAGCGTGCAGCTGGACAAAAAGATCACACAGCAACTCCTTCACAACATGGACAGGAGATCGTCCACCGTGTCCACTGGAACGCTCGATTCCCTCTGTAAGTTGGTGTATGTGTGTGGGGAGGGGGGGGAGGGGAGTAGTGTGTGTGTGTGAGAGGGGTGTGGGGGGATACAAAGGTCACACAACAACTTCTCAACCTGGACAGGAGACCGTCCACCGTGTCCACTGGACCGCTCGTTTCCCACAGTGAATTGATGTGTGTGTGTGGTGGGGTGAGGATCAGGGGGGGGGGGGGGGTTGGTGCGGAGGTGGGGTGCATGTGGTTAATTGTGCGAGTTTTGGCTTCTTGTAAATTGTGTATCTGTCTCTCTGTCTGTCCGTCTTTGTTGAATGTCGTTTGAAGTTTATGCTGTTATGTGCCAGAATCATGAAACTCTCTCTCTCTCTCTCTCTCTCTCTCTCTCTCTCTCTCTCTCTCTCTCTCTCTCTCTCTCTCTCTCTCTCTCTCTCTCTCTCTCTCTCTCTCTCTCTCTCTCTCTCTCTCTCTCTCTCTCTCTCTCTCTCTCTCTCTCTCTCTCTCTCTCTCTCTCTCTCTCTCTCTCTGTCTGTCTGTCCGTCTTTGTTGAATGTCGTTTGAAGTTTATGCTGTTATGTGCCAGAATCATGAAACTCTCTCTCTCTCTCTCTCTCTCTCTCTCTCTCTCTCTCTCTCTCTCTCTCTCTCTCTCTCTCTCTCTCTCTGTCTGTCTGTCTGTCTGTCTGTCTGTCTGTCTGTCTGTCTGTCTGTCCGTCCGTCTTTGTTGAATGTCGTTTGAAGTTTATGCTGTTATGTGCCAGAATCATGAAACTCTCTCTCTCTCTCTCTCTCTCTCTCTCTCTCTCTCTCTCTCTCTCTCTCTCTCTCTCTCTCTCTCTCTCTCTCTCTCTCTCTCTCTCTCTCTCTCTCTCTCTCTCTCTGTCTGTCCGTCTTTGTTGAATGTCGTTTGAAGTTTATGCTGTTATGTGCCAGAATCATGAAACTCTCTCTCTCTCTCTCTCTCTCTCTCTCTCTCTCTCTCTCTCTCTCTCTCTCTCTCTCTCTCTCTCTCTCTCTCTCTCTCTCTCTCTCTGTCTCTCTGTCTGTCCGTCTTTGTTGAATGTCGTTTGAAGTTTTTGCTGTTATGTGCCAAAATCATGAAACTCTCTCTCTCTCTCTCTCTCTCTCTGTCCGTCTTTGTTGAATGTCGTCTGAAGTTTATGCTGTTATGTGCCAGAATCATGAAACTCTCTCTCTCTCTCTCTCTCTCTCTCTCTCTCTCTCTCTCTCTCTCTCTCTCTCTCTCTCTCTCTCTCTCTCTCTCTCTCTCTCTCTCTCTCTCTCTCTGTCTGTCCGTCTTTGTTGACAAAGGTGTTGTTGAATGTCGTTTGAAGTTTATGCTGTTATGTGCCAGAATCATGAAACTCTCTCTCTCTCTCTCTCTCTCTCTCTCTCTCTCTCTCTCTCTCTCTCTCTCTCTCTCTCTCTCTCTCTCTCTCTCTCTCTCTCTAACCTCTCTCTAACCTCTCTCTCTCTCTAACCTCTCTCTCTCTCTAACCTCTCTCTCTCTCTCTCTAACCTCTCTCTCTCTCTCTAACCTCTCTCTCTCTCTCTCTCTCTCTCTCTCTCTCTCTCTCTCTCTCTCTCTCTCTCCAACCTTCTCTACAACCTTCTCTACAACCTGGCTCAGCCTTTTCCATTCAGTCCGGTCTTGAAGTGAGTAGTAATGGCTTCCTGCCGTTTCCTGTTCAAAGCAATCGATCGAAGAGTTTCACCGCTGTCCAGCACGCAATATTCTACTCGGCTTTGTGGATTTTTATACGGAGCCCGAGGCCATGAACATTACTGTTTATGGTTTTGAGGTTTTCTGCTAATCCCAGGTCTACGACCGGACGGACTCTTCTCCAACACACGCATGCGCACAACCGTTTAAGCGCGTGTATGCAAGCTCAATCTATTTTGTTTCTAACTCTCTGTCTAACTCTCTGTCTCTGTCTCTCTCTGTCTCTGTCTCTCTCTCTCTCTCTCTCTCTCTCTCTCTCTCTCTCTCTCTCTCTCTCTCTCTCTCTCTCTCTCTCTCTCTCTCTCTCTCTGTTTTCACTTTACCAAAACACTACTTTCCCTGGAGCTTTCTTTCCATCCGTCCTTCCCACTCTAGCCTAATTTGATGCCGTGTGAATTTAATCAGTCGGGAGGGTACTGCAAAACAAATTTGGAAACGCTTTGGAATTGTTGATGAATATTTTATGTGTCGCATCGTTTTAGGATCAGAAACAATGAAGTCCAAGTGGCTGTGACAGACAGAAAGACAGACACATACAGAGAGAGAATTTGCACATGCAGCAGCAACAGTTGTTTACAATTACATCTGCCTGACATCATTTGCGGTACTTAGATCCTCCACACCCCCCCCCTCCTCCGTCCCGGCATTCTTCCGTGTTAGAAATAGCACAGCAATCTCTTTTCCAGAAGGTCAGTGTTTTCAAAACACACTTACGGCAGTCACCCACACACAATAGCATCAGCTGTTTTTGGCAAGACTTACATTCTGTGATCCCAGGACTTTAATCCACGCCGTATCACTCGTTAACCACGCATATCGGATTAATTCAATCTGGCCATTCATTAAGGCGGCTGCTGCCACATAATTGTGCACCGTGAAATAAACAAATGCAGATCCCGGAATGCTTACTTATGTTGCACTTGCCAATGTGTACTTACAGTTGCATGTATGGACAGCATGTGTGTTATTATAATTTATAACACCTTGATTCTTACTTGGCATACAGTTTCTAATTTTGAAGTCGATGCACAACAAAAACACGAGTATCGAACGATGTCACAAAAATGAAGCTAACGGTGTGTTTGTCTGTCTGTCTGCCTGTCTGTGTCGGTGTGTCTGTTTGTGTGTGTGTCTGTCTATGTTTGTGTGTGTGTGTCGGGATTTGGAGTATTCGGATAGTCCATCGTGGAACAATA
>NW_027126809.1:0-11381 GCF_037325665.1 Littorina saxatilis | reverse complement strand
CTGTGTGTGTGTCAGTGTGTGTGTCTGTGTCTGTGTGTCTTTGTGTCCAAGTGTGAGGGTATGTAAACCTGTGTGTGGTGTGTGTGTATGTGTATGTGTATGTGAGTGTGTATGTGTGTGAGTGTGTCTGTGTCTGTGTGTCTTTGTGTCCAAGTGTGAGGGTATGTAAACCTGTGTGTGGTGTGTGTGTATGTGTGTGTGTATGTGAGTGTGTATGTGTGTGAGTGTGTCTGTGTGTGTCTGTGTGTGTCTGTGTGTGTGTCTGTGTCTGAGTGTCTTTGTGCCCAAGTGTGAGGGTATGTAAACCTCTGTGTGTGTGTGTATGTGTGTGTCTGTGTCTGCGTGTCTGTGTCTGTGTGTATGTTTGTGTGTGAGCCTCTGTGTTGGTGTTGGAGGGGATGTGTCCGCGCGCATGTGTCTAGCTGTACATGTCTGTCTGTCTGTTCCTGTGTATGTCTCTCCCTGTTTCTGTCCGTGTTTGTCTATCTGGAGTGCTCTTCGAACCGGACAAGGGCGTCCCGCTCAACACAAACCAGCAGCAGTCAAAGCTTTGAGCCAAGTAACCGAAGGTTTCCGGAGACAGACACCACAGACTCATGATAAATGTTCGATGATGGGTAAGGGGTGGGGATAGGAGTCTTAGTCCTAAGACTTACTTATCATCCAGGTGATAGACTTGTGATGTAACACATTCCGGGCACAGCATGATCGCTTTCATAAGGAGGACTGTGCCTTTACTTCACAGTCAGACCCTCCCTCAAGCTCTGTCGTGGTCAGTTTCATTTTATCAGATCGCTCGCCGACCAGTATCGATACCAGTGACAACAATCTTTAGCCTGTCATCAGACGATGGTATCGTACAGGCCCAGCGGACCAACTGCTAAACCATTGTTTGACCTGTTTTAAATGTACACAATGCTATATAAATCACGGGCTTTTTTTATTTTTTACAGTAAGTTTTGACTAAACTTATGTTTTAATGTAGACGAGGAATCGAGACGAGGGTGGTGGTGTATGTGTGTCTGTCTGTGTGGACCCGTGTGTATAAGACCTGTAAAGCGATTCAGAAAAAAAACTACTGGACCGATCTTCATGAAATTTGACATGAGAGTTCCCGCGGATGATATCACCGGACATTTTTGTTTTGTTTGATAAATGTCTTTGATGACGTCATATCCGGCTTAAATTTCAGTAACAGTTGAGGCGGCACTGTCACGCTCTCACATATGTACAATCAAATTGATTGAAATTTTGGTCAAGCAATCTTCCACGAAACCCGGACTATGGGACTGCATTTCAGCTTTGAAGCTTAATAATCTATGATGAGTTTGGTCATTCAAAATTTCAAATTCTGAATAAGACTAAAATATTAGTAATCGATCCAAGAATTAATTCTTCTATTCTCTATATTTTTCCTGACTCCCAAAACATATAGATATGTTATGTTTGAATTGAAACCAAGCTCAAAAGAATATAATAAAAAGAATGAAGACAATCGCGCTTTTCTGTGAAACGTTGTACGCTACTGCGCTTTACTGGCTTGCCACTTCAAGCGATCTCCTTTTCCACGTGAACGTGTCTGGGTCGCGGTTAGTGCGTCCAGTATTATCTTTCATTCTGTGAATCTAACAAATTGACTAAATGGATTAATTTCGCTTCACGCGACTCGGTTTTTTTTCTCGTGGATACGACACTGAGCCTAGATTTACAGCTTTGCTGTTTTTGTGGAGAGTGGGACTAAAGTGCCGAATTAATAAATTAATTTCGTAGACTGATCAGTTCAGTAAAACATTCCCATTGTGCAGGGAAAGCAGCCAGGCTGTACATTTCTGGCCTGTGTCAAAGTTGAATGATGTTTTTATCTCGTTTTTATTTTCATCATTTTACATGTAGTCAAGTTTTGACTAAATGATTTAACACGAACGGGGAATCGAGACGAGGGTGTGGTGTATGTGTGTGTGTGTGTGTGTGTGTGTGTGTGTGTGTGTGTGTGTGTGTGTGTGTGTGTGTGTATGAATGTGTGTGTGTGCACAGGTGTGTGTGTGTGGGTGTGTGTGTGGGTGTGGGTGTGTGTGTGTGGGTGTGTGTGTGTATGTGTGTGTATAAAGAGGTTCCGAGAAAACTACTGAACCGATCTTCATGAAACTTCACATCAGAGTTCCTGGGTATGATATCCCCAGACGTTTTTTATATATATTTTTTTATATAGATGTCTTTGGTGACGTCATATCCGGCTTTTTGTGAAAGTTGAGGCAGCACTGTCACACCCTCATTTTTTTTATCCAAATTGATTGAAATTTTGATTAAGCAATCTTCGACGAAGGCCGGACAATGGGATTGCATTTCAGCTTGGAAACTTAAAAATTAGTTAATTAGTTTGCTCATTAAAGTTGTCATTACAATTGAATTTTCAGAAACAGATTAAAAAATGATTGCATTGTATTCCTCGTGTTCTCCTGAATTCAAAAATATATAGATATGTCATGTGTACTCTAAAAATGTGCTCAGAATGAAAGAAAATAGGTTCAGTAAGTACTACGGACGGACCGGCACGGTTGGCCTAGTGGTAAGGCGTCCGCCCCGTGATCGGGAGGTCGTGGGTTCGAACCCCGGCCTGGTCATACCTAAGACTTTAAAATTGACAATCTAGTGGCTGCTCCGCCTGGTGTCTGGCATTATGGGTTTAGTGCTAGGACTGGTTGGTCCGGTGTCAGAATAATGTGACTGGGTGAGACATGAAGCCTGTGCTGCGACTTCTGTCTTGTGTGTGGCGCACGTTTATATGTCAAAGCAGCACCGCCCTGATATGGCCCTTCGTGGTCGACTGGGCGTTAACTGGCAAAAACAAACAAACAAACAAACTACGGACGGCGTGACCCGTCTCCGTCTTCGGTATGGTTAGCCGAGACTATCTGAATGTAGTTTCGGCGATGATTGGTTTGTGGTGTTGATCTTGACTATGTTTTTATATCGCTTCACGCGATTTGTTTTTGTTGTTGTGTTTTTTGTTTTTTTTTATCTCGGGGGAAAAAAAAGCCTGTTCGGATTTCTCACATAGCCAACATGGCAGAAGGGGAGTAGCTATAAGGGAAGGAATCTAAACACGGTCAGACGTATGATGAGAACTGTAGTGGTTATTTCCCTTGATTGCAATGCTTGAAATAACCAATACAATACAATACAATACAATACAATAACTTTATTAATCTCTAAAAGAGAAATTGCATTGCTGAGCTTTTGTGTCCGTAATAAAACATACATAAAACATTCAAAAATAAACATTTGTTCTTTGTCATTCATACATTCTTGTGTTATTATACATTTCTTCAATTCATACATCAATATTCTATCATAATTTTGTACATACATTTATTCTCTTTTAACAGTCTGTCTTCAAACGCATCTCAGAGAGGGAGGCTAGAGATTTGTGTTGTGCCATAGGTAAAATCATGTGCTTAGCTATGAAGTAATGTTATCACATGTTATTTAAGGAAAATGAGTAAATAATGTACCAAGCGTATAACATCAGCAAAACTGAGAAAATACAGCACATTGGTTATCACATAAGAAAGTATATTAAAAATAAATTAACATGCATTCATCATCAACAATGCACAAACGAAAGTCGGCACCTTGCCGGTTATCACATATTGTCTAAGAGAGTAGAATAAGAGTATATAATCATGCAAAACAAAATCAACAATACTGAAACAATACAGAACACTGACCCCGTGCACCTCAGAAAAAGAAACTACAGTGGAGCCCGCTTATAACAAGTTCAAGTTCAAGTTCAAGTTCAAGTTCAAGTTTATTAGTCCATAACCCATGGGGGCATTTTGAACAATAAATACAATCAATACAATCATGATATATGCTAATATAGTAAATAAAAAATAAAAAAAAATAAAAAAAATATGAAAAACAGTTACAAATTCTATTAATAAAGTCCAAAATATTCTTTAGCAATTTCTTTTTCTTAGTAGCAAACAACTTTTTAAATTTAAGTGCATTCGGTTTTTTCCAATAGTAAGGTGGTAACAACTCAGCTCTTTCTTCTTTGAAAAAATCACAGACAAATAAATAATGGAATTCATCACCTATGTCTTGTGATACACATTTGGTGCAAGTTCTTTCTGACCTCGGGATGTTAAGATAACGTTCTTTCTGTACAGGCAAATTGTTGTTTAATGTTCTAAACTTCATCATTGAAACACATTGCAGATATGGCAGGTGTGTGACATAGTCTTCACATGCAAAAATATCTTTAAACATTCGATAATTCCAAAACATATTTTTGTTCCAATTTCTGTAAACCATTTATGGATATACTGGTCATACAAGCTTCTTTTTACTTTCTTTCTAAACCATGCGCTTGAGTATTGAACATTTTCTTGAAAAGTCCAAAGGCCAGAGAGACCAATTTCATCAAAGTCGAAGGGAAATTCTGTTTTGCTTTTCTATACATGCGCGTTTTTTCTTATCCGGAGACTCCGGATATATAACAATTATTTAGGAATTTTGTTTCTCTTATCCGAGGCATAAATATTCATCATATTTTTGGAAAAGCATTGCATTATATGAATCTGAATGTCATTATGATTAAAGATGTTTATGTTTGTAATTTCATGTCGTTGAAATCAGTATGTGCGAGTGAATTAATATGTGTATTTTAGCTTGAGCACGCGCGCGCGCGTGTGTCAGTGTGTGTGTATGTGACAATGTGTGTATGTGTGTGTGTGTGTGTGTGTGTGTATGAGTGTGTGTGTGTGTGTGTGTGTGTGTAGGTGGTTTTACCGACAAATGGGGACGATTGTCACTGGAGAGCAGTCAAATGGGGACGCTTCCGACAAACGGGGACGTCCCCATTTGTCGGCCCGTGCGACCCCATTTGACTGGATTTGAGCAGATTGAGCGACCCCATTTGACTGCTTCCTAGCATCCCTGTGGACAAACGGACTGGATTTTCACACAGATTCATACACATATTTTAGCTCTGCACTTTGTGGTCTGCTCAACTAAACCATGTGATTTTTATCATGTGACTTCAAATGACTTTACAGTAACTGCTTTCATCAGAATTCAGTTTTTATTCAAATGCAGTCAAACTAAAACATTTATTTGAATTAAAAAAAAAAGTTATTGCATTTAATATATTTTATTAAGAGTATTTTGAAAGAGTTCTGATTATTTGATCACTTTTTTTTTTTAGTATTAAAACAAAAACAAACACAGAAACATATACATTCCTGTAAAAAAAAAAAAAGATTACAATTATTTTGTTATGAGATTTATTTTAGGTTAATTCGAAGTGTTGTGTCTCATTATTACATCTTTTTTGTCGTGTTTATTGCACTTTTTATTTATTTTATTCATGTAACCCTTGGGGTTTTTTGAAATAAATATTGACTTGACTTGACTTATTGCGAAGAATGAACCGCGTAGGGGGAGCAAAGGAGGGAGGAAGAGAGAGAGAGGTACGGAGGGAGGGAGAGAGAGAGAAAGGTACGGAGGAGGGAGAGAGAGAGGTACGGATGAAGGGAGGGAGAGAGAGAGGTACGGATGAAGGGAGGGAGAGAGAGGTACGGAGAAAGAGAGTTAGAGAGAGATAGAGGGAGCAAAGGAGGGAGGGAGAGAGAGAGGTATGGCGGAAGGGAGACAGAGAGAGGGGGCAAAGAAGGGAGGGAGAGAGAGAGGTACGGAGGAAGGGAGAGAGAGAGAGGGAGCAAAGGAGGGAGGGAGATAGAGAGGTATGGAGGAAGGGAGAGAGAGGCAGCAAAGGAGGGAGGGAGAGAGAGAGAGGTACGGAGGGAGGGAGAGAGAGAGGGAGCAAAGGAAAGACAGATAGAGAGAGAGGTAAGGAGGGAGGGAGAGAGAGATGGAGCAAAGAAGGGAGGGAGAGAGAGAGTTACGGAGGAAGGAAGAGAGAGAGAGAGAGGCAGCAAAGGAGGGAGGGAGAGAGAGAGGTAAGGAGGGAGGGAGAGAGAGAGGGAGCAAAGGAGGGAGGAAGAGAGAGAGGTACGGAGGGAGGGAGAGAGAGAGAGAGGGAGCAAAGGAGGGAGGGAGAGAGATAGGTAAGGAGGGAGGGAGAGAGAGAGAGGGAGCAAAAGAGGGAGGGAGAGAGAGAGGTACGGAGGAAGGGAGAGAGAGAGGGAGTGAGAGAGAGAGAGGAACGGAGGAAGGGAGAAAGAGAGAGGGAGCAAAAGAAGGAGGGAGAGAGAGAGAGGTACGAAGGAAGGGAGAAAGAGAGAGGGAGCAAAGGAGGGAGGGAGAAAGAGAGGTAAGGAGGGAGAGAGAGAGGGAGCAAAGGAGGGAGGGAGAGAGAGAGGTACGGAGGAAGGGAGGGAGAGAGAGAGGGAGCACAGGAGGGAGTGAGAGAGAGAGGTAGGGAGGGAGAGAGAGAGACAGAGGGAGCAAATGAGGGAGGGAGAGAGAAAGGTAAGGAGGGTGAGAGAAAGAGAGGGAGCAAAGGAGGGAGGGAGAGAGAGAGATACGGACGGAGGGAGAAAGAGAGAGGAAGCAAAGGAGGGAGAGAGAGGTAAGGAGGGAGAGAGAGAGGGAGCAAAGGAGGGAGGGAGAGAGGGAGCAAAGGGGGGAGGGGGAGAGAGAGGTACGGAGGAAGGGAGGGAGAGAGAAAGGTACGGAGGAAGGGAGGGAGAGAGAGAGGTAAGGATGAAGGGAGTGAGAGAGAGAGGTACGGAGAAAGAGAGTGAGAGAGAGATAGAGGGAGCAAAGGAGGGAGGGAGAGAGAGAGGTACGGAGGGAGGGAGAGAGAAAGGTCCGGAGGAAGGGAGGGAGAGAGAGAGGTAGAGAGTAAGGGAGGGAGAGAGAGAGGTAAGGATGAAGGGAGGGAGAGAGAGAGGTACGGAGAAAGAGAGTGAGAGAGAGATAGAAGGAGCAAAGGAGGGAGGGAGAGAGAGAGGTACGGAGGAAGGGAGGGAGAGAGAGGGAGCAAAAGAGGGAGGGAGAGGTACGGAGGAAGGGAGGGAGAGAGAGGTACGGAGAAAGGGAGGGAGAGAGGTACGGAGGAAGGGAGAGAGAGAGAGAGGGAGCAAAGGAGGGAGGGTGAGAGAGAGGTATGGAGAAAGGGAGGGAGAGAGGTACGGAGGAAAGAAGGGAGAGAGAGAGGGAGCAAAGGAAGGAGGGAAAGAGAGAGGTACGGAGGAAGGGAGGGAGAGAGAGAGGTACGAAGGAAGGGAGGGAGAGAGACAGGTACGGAGGAAGGGAAGGAGAGAAAGAGGTACGCAGAAACGGAGGGAGAGAGAGAGAGGGAGCACAGGAGGGAGGGAGAAAGAAAGGTACGGAGGAAGGGAGGGAGAGAGAGGGAGCAAAGAAGGGAGGGAGAGAGAGGGGTATGGAGGAAGGGAGAGAGAGAGAGGGAGCAAAGGAGAGAGGGAGAGAGAGAGGTACGGAGAAAGGGAGAGAGAGAGGGAGCAAAGGAGGGAGGGAGAGAAAGGGGTATGGAGGAAGGGAGAGAGAGAGAGAGGGAGCAAAGGAGGGAGGGAGAGAGAGAGGTACGGAGGAAGAGAGAGAGAGAGAGAGAGGGAGCAAAGGAGAGAGGGAGAGAAAGGTACGGAGGAACGAAGAGAGAAAGAGGGAGCAAAGGAGGGAGGGAGAGAGAGGTATGCAGGAAGGGAGAGAGAGAGAGAGGGAGCAAAGGAGGGAGGGAGAGAGAGAGATACGGAGGAAGGGAGGGAGAGAGAGAGGTATGGAGGAAGGGAGGGAGAGAGAGAGGTACGGATAAACGGAGGGAGAGAGAGAGAGGGAGCAAAGGAGGGAGGGAGAGAGAGAGGTACGGAGGAAGGGAGGGACAGAGAGGGAGCAAAGGAGGGAGGGAGAGAAAGGTATGGAGGAAGGGAGAGAGAGAGGGGTATGGAGGAAGGGAGGGAGAGAGAGAGAGGTATGGAGGAAGGGAGAGAGAGAGAGGGAGCAAATGAAGGGGGGAGAGAGAGGTACGGAGGAAGGGAGAGAGAGAGAGAGGGAGCAAAGGAGGGAGGGAGAGAAAGGGAGCACAGGAAGGAGGGAGAGAGAGGGGTATGGAGGAAGGGAGAGAGAGTCAGAGAGAGGGAGCACAGGAAGGAGGGAGAGAGAGGGGTATGGAGGAAGGGAGGGAGAGAGAGAGAGGTATGGAGGAAGGGAGAGAGAGAGAGGGAGCAAATGAAGGGGGGAGAGAGAGGTACGGAGGAAGGGAGAGAGAGAGAGAGGAAGCAAAGGAGGGAGGGATAGAGAGAGGTATGGAGGAAGGGAGGGAGAGAGAGAGGTACGGATAAAGGGAGGGAGAGAGAGAGAGGGAGTAAAGGAGGGAGGGAGAGAGGGAGGTACGGAGGAAGAGAGGGAGAGATAGAGGTATGGAGGAAGGGAGAGAGGTACGGAGGAAGGGAGGGAGAGAGAGAGGTACTGAGAAAGAGAGGGAGAAAGAGATAGAGGGAGCAAATGAGGAAGGGGGAGAGAGGGAGCAAAGGAGGGAGAGAGAGAGGTACGGAGGAAGGGAAAGAGAGAGGGAGCAAATGAAGGAGGGAGGGAGAGGGAGCAAAGGAGGGGGGGAGAGAGAGAGGTGCTGAGGAAGGGAGAGAGAGAGGGAGCACATAAGGGAGGGAGAGAGAGAGGTACAGAGAGAGGGATGGAGAGAGAGAGAGGGAGCAAAGGAGGGAGGGAGAGAGAGAGAGGTACGGAGGAAGGGAGGGAGAGAGAGGGAGCACATAAGGGAGGGAGAGAGAGAGAGGGAGAGAGAGAGAGCACATAAGGGAGGGAGAGAGGGAGAGGGAGACAGACAGACAGACAGACAGACAGACAGACAGACAGACAGACAGACAGTTTTTACGCAAAAATGTTGTAAGGGTTGTGGCGTGGTGAAAAGGCGTTTGCCTCCGAAGCCGGTTTTTGTCATTTGTTGGTTTGTGCAGTGCAGTTGTTTTGTCAGTTATTCTTCTCTTCATTTGTTCTATCGTCTTTCTTCTTCTTTTTTGTGTGTGTATTTTTGTGTTTTTGTGCCTGAAGAAGACCCTTAGGTCGAAACGTCGCTGTTATTCGTTCCGTGTTCGTCATTTTAACGTGAGTACATTGCTTTTTGGTCTCTTTATTGTTCCCTCTCACGTGCAGTCGCCATTGTTTAATACATGTTTTAATGTGTTTTGTATAATCCGGAAGCAGGAGTTTAAAACCTATATATATATTAAGGGAAAAGTCTGGGTTGTGGCACTCGATCACTAGGTGGGGCACTGCCCTTCGCTCCCTGTTACCCGAGTCCCAATCCTCGTGGTAAGGCGTCCGCCCCGTGATCGGGAGGTCGTGGGTTCGAACCCCGGCCGGGTCATACCTAAGACTTTAAAATTGGCAATCTAGTGGCAGCTCCGCCTGGCGTCTGGCATTGTGGGGTTAGTGCTAGGACTGGTTGGTCAGGTGTCAGAATAATGTGACTGGGTGAGACATGAAGCCTGTGCTGCGACTTCTGTCTTGTCTTGCACGTTATATGTCAAAAGCAGCACCGCCCTGATATGGCCCTTCGTGGTCGGCTGGGCGTTAAGCAAACAAACAAACAAACCCGAGTGCCAACAACAATAGGATGAGCATCAGAAGTGAAGATAAAGAGGGAATTTTTTTCTCTGCGCGCGCGCCAGCAAGCAGGATGTCTCAGAACTGAAGCGGTAATAGTATGATCTAATTACAGGCGATGGGTTTATGGGTCACGTGATTATATATATCGAAGTCTTCTATCGCGCGCGTATCTCCAGACTCGGACTCAAGGCGCAGGGATCTATTTATGCCGTGTGAGATGGAATTTTTTACACAATACATCATGCATTCACATCGACCAGCAGATCGCAGCCATTTCGGCGCATATCCTACTTTTCACGGCCTATTATTCCAAGTCACACGGGTATTTTGGTGGACATTGTTTTATCTATGCCTATACAATTTTGCCAGGAAAGACCCTTTTGTCAATCGTGGGATCTTTAACGTGCACACCCCAATGTAGTGTACACGAAGGGACCTCGGTTTTTCGTCTCATCCGAAAGACTAGCACTTGAACCCACCACCTAGGTTAGGAAAGGGGGGGGAGAAAATTGCTAACGCCCTGACCCAGGGTCGAACTCGCAACCTCTCGCTTCCGAGCGCAAGTGCGTTACCACTCGGCCACCCAGTCCACGTGATGTGGGGGCGGAGCCAAACATTGGTTGATACTTACTGTGTTGACATTAGTTCATTGGCCCCGCCCCAACATCATATGACTTACTAATCCATGGGCTATCATTGGTTCGTGTTTTTGGCGCTAAACTATCTGACAGGTAAAGAACTATTTTGATGTGACACGTTATTACTTGGTGCAAATACGCGCAGTGTTTAAAACCACTTGGCGGACAGAACTGTGCATTCTCACAATTCGACACTTACTACATCCATAATAACCACACCGTTGATCAATCGCTGAGAAATGGCACAAATGACAGTTGGGGAAAACATTCAGAAGTTGGAATGATCTTACCGAACGGCTGGCAGACTTTTCCAGAAAGAACGATTTGGTGTACGTGGTCAAATACAGTCGTGCTGTTCAACTTGCGAACAAGAATTCAAAACAGCCTTTTCCAGACGAACTGAAGTATGCATACGCAAAACTTGTGTGCAAGTACTCAGGAAAAGGACGACTCACAGGCCGAGGTGCGAAGAGGAGCAATGGGTAAGCGGATTAATATTTAGTTGCTATACTTCTTATGCGTCCTTGTCACAGATAGTAAGTCGTATGAATGTTTAATTTTAATATTATTATTATTTTTTTTTTTTTAGGTTTACAATGTTTCAACATTCATTCCAGTATCGACTGACATTTTAACGAGTGCGGAAAGTCTGTCTGTCTGTCTGTCTGTCTGTCTGTCTGTCTGTCTGTCTGTCTGTCTGTCTCTCTCTCTCTCTCTCTCTCTCTCTCTCTCTCTCTCTCTCTCTCTCTCTCTCTCTCTGCGCGCACTTCTTCTTCTTCTTTGTCGGACAGATTTTTCCCACAAATGACCAGGAAACCAGATTACGTAAGCCGTGTCAGCTGTACCCTTTGTAAAAGTCAGCGTAGCTCGAGAACGGCATTGAAGTATTTTCGGTGTTCTTTACCTTGCCCAGGAAGCAGCGCACACTCGAGTCAAGGACGTCGTAAAATGGCCCTCGGTCAAGTTTTCACCGAGAACCATTTTATGATGTCCTTAACAATTATAAGGATAAGGATAAGATTTTATATAGTCCATGAGGGTAACCTCACAGAAATTCGGGCTGCTTTCTCCCTGGGGAAAGCGAGCTGCCATACAGTATACGGCGCTACCCATTTTTATATTTAGTCAAGTTTTGACTAAATATTTTAACATCGAGGGGGAATCGAAACGAGGGTCGTGGTGTATGTGCGT
>NW_027126808.1:0-2772 GCF_037325665.1 Littorina saxatilis | reverse complement strand
GACGACGACGACGACGACGACGACGACGACGCCGCCGATGATGATGATGATAATGATGACGACGACCACGACGATGATGATGACGATGACGATGGTAATGATGATATAGGCAGAAATAGCGAAATAAAGAAACAGGCAAAGGCACGTAAATTGTTTGTTGAGAATGATACATAAAATGATATTCATGTATTTTACAGGATTATAAAGAGACCTGATCAAAAGTAACGCCATCACCATATACAACAGAGAAGATTCCGCACGACTGACTCCGAAACAAAAAAGAAACATGGCAGCCACGATCATCAAACAAGCAGCTCCCTGCGTACCAAACTCGGAGTAACCACACATCAGCTACGTCTGTTGCGAAAAAAACAAACACTTGGCCAAAATGGGGTCATGAACTCACGTGATCTCTCGGCTCTCGCGTCATCCTCCATCCTCGCAGCTAACAAGGATGACCTAACCACTTCCGCCGGAAGCGCAGCACTACTTCCTGTAAACGCATCTGCTGTTTGTGAGGGGGGGGACAGCCTCATCCATTTGTCGTCCTCCTCCTCATTCAAGCTCACCCTCATCGTCACCTCATTGATTTCGCTGACTGTGGACCTCATCGGAAGAAACTGTGACTTTGGTTTCTATGGTGAGCATCTGAGTTCTTCCCAAAATGTTAACCGTTGCTCGGGTCCTGGATGCTTTCTTGAAGATCACTGCTTCTTGGACCAGACTCCGAATGTGCTCCAAAGTCCTGGTTGTGTAAACGGTGACTCGTTTTATGTTGATGGATGTACTGGATGTTCGATTCGGAGTGTTAATTGTACGAAGAACTACTATGAATTCAACACGGGCAAAAATGCATTTACTGAAAGCTTTTCATTGGCGTGGTTAGTCGACGGGTTTGTGAAGAAAACAGAGAGCTGTCACAAAGTATTTCCCAGCTGGGATAATCTTCTGCTAACTTCGGCGTCCAAACTTCCCACAGAGAGTGTCCCACAAAGTTCAAAAACCTACCCGGAAACACCCGAGGTGACAGATTTGTGGAAGAAGGAGACACACACAATCTCAGAGCTCCAACGTCGTCGTTACAGTGGATTATTCCAATCTCTACCACCGGGTGTTTTTCTACAGCCAAACTTAGCACCTAATTCAGCGGGTTCTGTCGTCCTTTCCAACCACTCAGACCGCTTATTATTAGTCTACACCTTCTGCCTGCTCTTCTCGCTCTACGCGTTCGTCTTAGTGGCCACCGTTTTCAGCATGGGAAACGAAGGGAGTGCTCTTTCAGGAAGTGAATCCAGCACCCCCCTTTCCGAATACAACTCTATGTACTCTCTGGGTTCTCGGGTTCGATCCTCTGTGGAAACCTCGAGAGCTCCTTCGCCCATGGAACCCCCGGAGCCCGACCTCAGTCACCTGACCGAGGATGAAGTGGCCAAGATCAAGGCCGTTATGGACAGAGCCAAGCTCATGCAAGAAGAGGAACAAACGAGAGCTAGGTAAGAGATGCAAGAGTTGTCTGTCTTTTTACATTTAGTCAAGTTTTGACTAAATGTTTTAACATAGAGGGGGGAATCGAGACGAGGGTTGTGGTGTATGTGTGTGTGTGTGTGTGTCTGTCTGTCTGTCTGTGTGTGTGTATAGAGCAATTCAGACCAAACTACTGGACCGATCTTTATGAAATTTGACATGAGAGTTCCTGGGAATGATATCCCCGGACGTTTTTTTCTTTTTTTCGATAAATACCTTTGATGACGTCATATCCGGCTTTTTGTAAAAGTTGAGGCGGCACTGTCACACCCTCATTTTTCAATCAAATTGATTGAAATTTTGGCCCAGCAATTTTCGACAAAGGCCGGACTTCGGTATTGCATTTCAGCTTGGTGGCTTAAAAAATAATTAATGACTGTGGTCATTAAAAATCTGAAAATTGTAAAAAAAAAAAAATGTTTTTAAAACGATCCAAATTTACGTTTATCTTATTTTTCATCATTTTCTGATTCCAAAAACATATAAATATATTATATTCGGATTAAAAACAAGCTCTGAAAATTAAAAATATAAAAATTATTATTAAAATAAAATTTCCGAAATCAATTTAAAAACAATTTCATCTTATTCCTTGTGGGTTCCTGATTCCAAAAACATATAGATGTGATATGTTTGGATTAAAAACACGCTCAGAAAGTTAAAAAGAATAGAGATAAAGAAAAGCGTGCTATCCTTCTCAGCGCAACTACTACCCCGCTCTTCTTGTCAATTTCACTGCCTTTGCCACGAGCGGTGGACTGACGATGCTACGAGTATACGCTCTTGCTGTAAAAATGCAGTGAGTTCAGTTTTATTCTGTTAGTTCGACAGCTTGACTAAATGTTGTAATTTCGCCTTACGCGACTTGTTTTGTGTTGATTTTGCTGGTTTTTCTTTCGTGTTTGTGTCTGTGTGTCTGTTTCTCCGTCCGTGCTTCTGTGTTTCTACCTTTCTTTCCGTTTATATTTAATTATATCTGTCTGGATTTGGGCGCGTCTATCCACCAAACAAATGAGAGCGATGTAAGATAAGCAAGAGTGGTCTGTCTTGGATTCTGATTCTGCTGGTTTTGTTTCGTTTTTGTGTCTGTGTGTCTGTTCGTCCGTGTCTCCGTTCGTGCGTCTGTGTTTCTACCTTTTTTCTCTCCTGTTTCTGTCTGTCTGTATTTGGGCTCGTCTATCCACCGGTCTGTCCGTTCGTCTGTCTGTCTACGTGGTTGCCTATAATATATCTGTCTGCTAGCTGTCT
>NW_027126807.1:7500-10000 GCF_037325665.1 Littorina saxatilis | reverse complement strand
TGTTTGTAGACCAAGGACGTTCTTTTTTTCTAAAACAAAAAAGAAGAATCTACGTAGATGAAATGACAATGACCGGCAAACATTTTTTTTTTCAAACACAAACTTTTAAGAGACTAGAGAGTATGCAATTTTTAGACCTGTAGGAATCAACTCTTCTTCATCCACTCTCTGGAACGAATCATAATTTAACGTTTCCTCATTCATAATTTCATAATAAGGACGAACAGCAAAGGGGTACAAACCCACTGGCGTAATTTCCAACGCAACAACGCTACGGATACAGATAATTATCCAGATGGCTGTTTTATTCGTATTTAGTCAACAGCTATGATAATTAATTACAAACCTCGCTGGTGCTTACCCTTATGCTTGAAAGCTAGTTCCACATGGAAATTCGCGATTTGCAGGGCGATGGCTGTGAAACCTTCCGCCATTATGACCTTTGCTGCTGTTGTCAATTTCACCACATTTAGCCTTCGTGTCTACGTTACATGGCCTCGTTCGTAATGATGATTCTGCTGCAATTAAAACATTACATCCAATTTGTTCGGTGTTCGAAATTTGGATAGCTTGTGGGGCTCTCAGCTGGATCATAATAGGCTTGTAGTCAGACTCTCTTCTGAATTGTTAGGGAGGGGAAGTGTGAGAGAAACTGATAGAGTGTGTTGACATTAGAACATTTCGTAGTGCATGATGTTTTTGCCTTTGCACGTGGCTGGATTGCGCGTGAGCGTGAAACACGTGATTGAACTTGGCATGAGATTCCATCTACAGGGTGAGTTAGTGCAGTTTTGTGTATGCACGTTTCTCTGTCTGTGTCAAAGCGCATCTGCACAATCAGTTCTCATTAGCATTGTTGATAGCACCATTATTGATATTTAGCATGTGTTTTTGTTGGTGGATGAGCCCGTTATATAAATGAAGATTGACAGATGCATATATAAACGTGACTTTATTCAAGCGATGTGTTTAGTACTGTTGTTTATTTTATTGTGCCTGACGCCACAGCAGTGGTAGTGGTAGGGGAGGAGTAACCATTATACCTTTGTTGTTTGTCAAATATGTATAGTTTAAGCCTATAAATATATGTACATAATGCATATTTAATTTCATGCATATCGCCAGGGCAAGGGGCATAACCTCGCAAAGTCTTAAACACTTCCTTGTAAAAATAGGAGAGCTATTCCCAAAATACTTTCACTGTAAGTCAAGTTAATGAGTATCTTGCGGGAATACAAATACCGTAATTTGAGTTACGTCAACTTGTATTGTTATTTTTTCACATTTGCCGCAAATACAAGTGTTGTATGTCGACTTACAGCTTTTGTATTGCGTATTTTGACCAAAACACTGCTAGAAATGGGCTTTCGTTCCTCACATACGATGATTGTAAATTTCTTCTTGGTAAAACAATGTAAAGTGCTATGTATCGATTGGAGATTGGATTTCCCTTCTTTGAGTCATGTGACGTCAGAGGCCGACAAAACTTTATAATTTGGCTTTTCAGGTTGACCGAAACTTCAAAGGAACTAAAAAAAAAAAAAACGTCATGTGTTTGATTGCATGTGTGTGTGCTGTTCAATGTCAAAACAACAACAAAGTGAGTACATGACGTGTGTTTTGTAGTTCCTTTGAAGTTTCGGTCAACCTGAAACGCCCAAATATGAAGCCTTATGTGTTTGATTGCATACATGTGGATTGCATGCATGTGTGTGTGTGCTCGTTCAATCGTCAAAACAACAACAAAGTCATAAGTACCTGAAAGGAATTCGATCGATACATAAATGTTATTTGCGTGTTTGACCAAAATATGACATTTTACACAGATCTCGACAGTCATTGTTCACCTCGACCGCTAGCGCGGTCTCGGAGAACAATGACTGTCTCGATCTGTGTAAAATGTCATATTTTGGTCAAACACGCAAATAACGTATATTGTGCTGATTTAATAACACACTTCTATTACTAAAACCTGCATTACAATTGCCGTAACTTCTGATTTCTGGTAAAGAGGTTCCTCTCAGTCTGGATACAAATGACGTATGTCGACTTACCTCAGTTGTATTTATGCCTATTTCTCAATACAATGACCGTAAGTTGACTTACGGCAGTATTATTTCCGGCTTTTTGACCCAAAAAATCAACATTCTCTTCAAAATGCATAAGATAGTCATTTTTCGAAAAAAAAATTATGACAGGGCAACTTACCAACTCCTAAGGATGATCAGTAAGAAAAATCAACAAATGTTGGGCAAATGAGACTGAAATAATCTTCTTCTTTTTTTGTCTCTTGTAAAATTGGGTTTTTAGACATACGGCACTTGTATTTCCGGGCGGCGTAATTTGTTTGTTCCTTGTTTGTTTTGGTTTAAAGAAATATTTGTCAAAGCCTCGTCGCAAGATATTGTAATCCCTATGATAAATTCTCCTGTTAGGATCACCACCCAGGGCCGGACTAGGCTAAGAGGAGGGGGGTGGGGTTGCCAGTGGTGGTCCAGGG
>NW_027126807.1:0-2500 GCF_037325665.1 Littorina saxatilis | reverse complement strand
ACCCCCCCCCCCCGCCTCCCGAACCTCCCTCCCCTTTCTCTACCTTCCCCACTCCTGCGCCGCAGCGAGTCAGTCGCGATATCGTACCCTCCCCACCCACTCCCCCGTCCCTCCCCACTCCCTTTTCTTGTCAATACCTCGCAAGCAGCGCGGCGTGTGCTGTGTCTGTTCGTTGGCTTTTACCTCAACAATCCGAAACGGGGGGGGGGGGGAGGGGGGGGTGTGAGAAAGGGAGAGAGAGAAAGGGAGAGAGCGTTTCTAGTTTTGACATGACGTCTGCGCGTTGGGGTTGAGAAGCTGCGACAACCCTCACCCACCACCGCAACTACCCACCCACCCCCCTTCCTCACTCAACTCCTCCTTCCCCCTATCTCCACTACCACCCAACCACTTTCAGCTGACGATGTTTCGCGAGTATTTCGTGTTCGGTGGTTCATCTTCTAAGGACACTTGTTTGTAGACGCTGCCTGTGGGCGAACGTATAGAGACAGTGGCACCGCCGCCAGCATAATACGCGCGTTTGATTGGTGTAAAGTTTGGCAAGACAGTGGACCATAGTACTACTTGTTGTGTATTGGTGTTTCAAGTTCTGGCGGACTGTCCTATGGTGTAAAGTGGCTGACGCTCACTGTGGGAATTGTGCAGTCGCTGCATGACATGAACTTTAAAGCTCGTGACAGTGTAATAACTGATCGTCTTCCCTTTCTTCTATAGGCCTATCCTTCATTGAACAACGAGCAGTGACAGTGTTGTACTGCTCTATATGGTGTGTGTCTTCTTCATTGACTGATGAGACTGTCAAGTGGTTTTACAAGTGGTTGAAATAAAGGTGTTGGAATCGTCGTCTTTTCACGCCGACTGAATTTTGTGGAACTGAACTGAAGTGACCGTTAGACAGTCTGTACCAGGCTCCGAGACTTCCGATCAAGGTTTGAAGTTGTGATTGTGTCGTTTGGTGTGTTACTTTTGTTTTGTTCGTGGTAGCATGTAATGTTTATTTCGTTTTGTCAGATTATGTGTATGCCATGTTTTTTTTCCTCCTCTGTTTTCTGGTAAACAAGATATATACCAAAGTCGAATGGACAAACATTTTAGCACAGTAAATAAGTTTCTTTACAAGGTAGTCATGATAAGTTACTGAACTAAACTAATTGTAAAAGTTGTGACAGGGGTTTGTTTCCAAGGTAAAACATGTCCTTTCTGAGAAAGAGCAGAGTTTTGTGACACGCCTCGAGAGCCCCCCCCCCACCCCCCCTCTGTTAGGCCAAGCTAGTATTAGTCTAATGATTTTCAATTCAGATTTCAGTATTGTAGTTTTATGCTGGAAGTAGAACATGATACCCCCCACCCTACCCCACTCCCCCTACCCTTTTATGCCCAATTAAGGATTCGAATTAGGCTTGAAGCTATAGCAGTTTCTAGTTTGTTAGTTCCCCCAAAAAACAGTTGAGAGGAATTTTATCAAGCGTATTGAAAAAATAGCTCTTGGAAATTGAATTTGATCTAACACAAGGTTGAAGAAACACTCAACGTTTAAATAAATCAACTAAACAACGGAACTTATAACCTTAATAAAATTTCCTTCCGCATGGTATTTGTTTCCAACCACAACCCGTATTTAAAGTTTGTCTTAGGTATGCGTTCCCCTAACTACACATTTCTGATCGTTTTCTGCGTTATTGTTGTGTGTTTGTACTTAAATTAAAACGCCTTGGCTTTTGATGCTTATCAACTGTATTATTTAACAATAGCCTGATTGAAATGACTGAAACATGTTTCTGACAATAAGACATTTCGATTTAAACCTTGATGAATGGGATGCATAGAGCCAAATCTGTAGAATCCTGGTGCCAGAGTATTCATGCATTCTCGCGATTCTCGGACGTCTATATCCTGCTCTGTTTTTCTGTGACACCACACCCTTTCTATCCCGTGCACTGGCTGCATCTAGTCCGGCCAGTCACACTTATTCTAAATCACGACCCATACATACGCTGAGAGCTTTGGCTGGATGTCCTAGCAGCCAACCAACCCACCTTACCCAATCTGCAGTGACGTTGTAATCCAAATCTCCGGCGTCCTTGTCCTGTTCAGTATAGTGAACCCACACACTTTCAAACTACGTGAATTACAACATTATTCTACTCCAAACACAATTAGCCTGCGGCAGTGGTCTATCCGCTGCGACAATGTCGCAGAATCTTTATAAGTATCCAGAGCCGACTCTTTTGTGCAGCTAATTTGGCTCAGATTGTCACTGATATCTTCAATGATCTGCCCACGCACAACACCAGAGCCCTGAGTCCTGGTTGCTCTATTAAGTGTTCCTAATGAGGAAAAGGCAAAGTACACCCATCTCTCAGTCTCATTCTCCCCCTACGCATATCATGCACTACAGAGTGCATGCAGTGGTGCGGGGGTGTGCACGCCCCACTTTCTCCCAGACTTTGTGTGTGTGTGTTGTTGTGATCTAATAATCGACGCATCAGTTTTGGTCTAC
>NW_027126806.1:0-4000 GCF_037325665.1 Littorina saxatilis | reverse complement strand
CGGGCCATTGCTCTCAAGAAGAATCATTTCGGAATTTTAAAACACGGCTCATTGGCTCTGAGTGTAACAACCGTTGGAAAGCGAAGCGCTGCTGATGATCGTGAGTTCTGCCTTTACGACTCGCTGGCTTGAGCGCGAAAACAATCATAATTTATTTGCTTTATACCTTGTAACATTGTAAGATTATAAGGTGAAGACTCGTTCTGCACACTAATACGATTGTTTGAATGTGGCCATATTTTACATGCAATCGAAACAAACACTTAAAAGCAACCTGCTAGTAAAATGTCCCCTCAAACAAGATAGTTCCTTTAAAGAAAAGCCAGCCATTAAGGTTGTCATTTATCTCCTCTTTTTTTCGAAAAATAAAATGTCCTTGCATACACTTCTGACAATTTCTTCATCGGAGTCGCCAGAGCCTTTACCTCTCAGTACATCGCTAAACGTGTAACAAAATAATAGTCTTTAAGTGCTGAAGCTGATAAGTATTTTCTCTCCTTTCCAACAGAATACATTTCCCTGCACACATCGCGGAACCTGATTGAAAAGGTGACATCAGAGCCTATATGCCTACCTCTTAGTAAAGCGCCAAACGGGAACACAACAATACACTCCGGGTGCTGAAGTTGTCAATTGCCTTTCCAATATAACAAATTTCCCTGCACACATCGGGGAACATGCTCGCAAAGGTGTCATCAGAGTCTATAGGCCTACCTCTTAGTAAAGCGCCACTTCAAGTGCTTCCTCTATCAAGTATTTTCTCTGCTTTCCAATACAATACTTTTCTTTGCATAATTTATATCGGGGAACCTGCTTGCAAAGGTGTCACCAGAGCCTATAGGCCTAGCTCTTAGTACAGCGCCAAACGGGAACACAATAATAGCCTCTTCAAGTGCTATCTCTTCTTTCCAATAGAATACATTTCCCCTGCATACATCGGGGAACAAGCTTTCAATGGTTTCACCAGAGCCTGTAGGCCTAGCTCTTAGTACAGCGCCAAACGGGAACACAATAATAGCCTCTTCAAGTGCTATCTCTTCTTTCCAATAGAATACATTTCCCCTGCATACATCGGGGAACAAGCTTTCAATGGTGTCACCAGAGCCTGTACCTTTTAGTCAGTACCTCTTAGTGAAGCGCCAAACGGGAACAAACTAGTACACTTTAAGTGCTGAAGCTCAAGTTTCTACAACAGAATAAAAGTCAAACGAGTCTGCCCCCTCCAGGGCCCGTATGCATGAACTAGAAGTAAGAAACACTGGAAGTAGAGGCCTCTTTTCGAAGTGGGAACTCCCGAAGTCAACTTTCTAACTGTTCACAATGCATGAACTGACTTGAACGCCAAAGTAGTGACAGCGAGAGTATTAAGGTCAAGGTCGGGGAAATTGGGGGAATCCCTACTAATACGCATGCGCACGTTTCTATCAACATGGCAGTCAACGAAAATGGCAAGGCACGTGTTCCGCTCAAAAAGAAAGTAGACACAGAGGGGCGTTCTGCGCCTTTTTCAGATGGTGAAATTGCTGTACTCTTGACAGAAGTGTTTTACGAAAGAACGGTTATTCTGTCCAAATTTCAGAACAGTCTAACTGTTAAACATAAAGACGCTGTCTGGTCCAAAATTGCCAAAGAAGTGTCGCTCTCTCTCTCTCTCTCTCTCTCTCTCTCTCTCTCTCTCTCTCTCTCTCTCTCTCTCTCTCTCTCTCTCTTACGACACACGCACACACAGACAAACGTACACTTATGCACATACTGACACTATGACACAAGTGACACTGACGGCACACATAAACACACACACACACACCACACACTGCACACACACACTGGCACACGCGCGCGCTCGCGCCCACACATATACACACACACACACGCACCCATACACGCACGCACACAGTCACAAACAAATAACCACACACTCACTCTCTCTCACTTTCTCTCTCAATCTACACTCATACACACACTGAAACTATGATGACACAAGTGACACGTCACACACACACACACACACACACACACACATACACACACACACACACACACACACACACACACATACTCACCGTAGTGACACACATATACACACGCGCGTACAGTTGAAAGTCAAGACATGATATGATTTTTTCAAAGCATAGGAAGACTAGGAAGGTTTCTTTTGCAAATGAATAAAATTAACACAGAGGCAAAACCCGGTTTTTGCAGCCGGAATGCAATTGCGGAGGCTTAAAAAGGAAAAGATTAATAAAAAATATATAGCTCCCGGCGGAACTTGAACCCGGAACAAATGAACGAGAGTCCGGAACCGTTACCACTGCACTATGTTACTCGTGTAGAATAGAGGCATGATGAAAAAAGGCATTCTGAGTTATTCAGTCGTGCTGGTTTGAAAGCTCGCCACCCGTTCGCCGAATGACTCGAGCACGTTTTTTTCGGTCAGTAACTGATCGAACTGTCGCTTTTGAGTCACTCTGTTTTAAGCATTTCACCTAAATTAAACAAGAATGTCACAGTCCGTGTCTATGGTGCAAGGTAGGAGACCGTCTCATTGTAGCCAAGTTACGACAGTTGCTCGATTGACGCATTTCACGTCTTCGATATTGTGTCTGAGATAATTTCCCAATGAGCTGCCTTTAAAAACGGAATGTCCTGCAATTGTAGTATGCGCTGGAGGTTTCTTTTGGATGGGTAAGGACCCTTGAGATGCGATATCGTCGTATAATTATGTCAAGCGAGAGGCCCTTGACATTGGAAGTGGGAACTTCGAAAGCAAAGTTGCCAGCTACTCGGTATGCACGAGCTAAATTGAACGCCGAAGTAGTGGCTTCGAGAGTTCTGAGGTCAAGGTCGAGAAAATTGGGGGAATCCCAATTAGTGCGCATGCGTTTGTAAACGGTAGGCTTGGTGACCAGAAGAAACAAATCTCATCGCGAGTTCGTAAATGGGCAAACGTTGATCGCGCTGTAGCTTTTACTATAATTGTTGTTTTTAACTGGTTGAACGAAAGCTGTGATAATTGTCCTTAAATAGAATGACTGTCTATAATAATGATTTCGTTGACCAGAATGTTGGGGACAATAAAAAAAGGTTGTTTATGTGGTAGCGAAGTCGGTTAACTTAAAACTCTTTTTGTAGTGTTTTTTTTAATGATTGTGTATCGGTAAAACTGCTGGACAAAAATAGTTTGGTCAGAGCGAATGTTTGTGTTACTGGTAAATTTAAAAAGGCAGAACTCCATTTTTTGGGAATCAAGATATAAGGTGTAGTGAAAAGAAGATAAGTTCAGCGAATTTCATATTATTTGAGAAAATGTGTGTCCGAATTTTTAAAACAGAAAAATTGTTGTACTTAGGTGTTTGTAAATTACGTTTGTCCTCGTTAATCGTGAAGAGGATGTATGTTTATATAAAGTTCAAAGTCAAGATTGGATTTTTGTAGCCTACGTGCGTGTGTGCATGTGTATTAGACATAATACATAGACATAGAACACTTTATTATCTCAATTACGATAAACTCGGGTGTGGTGAATCACAATAAACAGCATAAAACGTAAGAACATGAATAAAATATCAAGGCGCAAATATAGTCAGCTCATCATAGTGTGGGGAGTGGGTACACACACACACACACACACACACACACATACACACACACACACACACACACACACACACACACACACACACACACACACACCGTCGAACACACACATAACGTCGAACACACACACACACACACACACACACACACACACACACACACACACCGTCGAACACACACACACCGTCGAACACACACACACCGTCGAACACACACATAACATCGAAAACACACACATACACACACACACAAACACACACACACACAAAAAACACACACACACACACACACACGGCACGCGCGAACACGCAAACAAACGTATGAAGGAACAGACGCACAATTATACCCGCACGCACGCACACAGGCAGACAGGCACTCGCACAAATACATACACACACACACA
>NW_027126805.1:10000-14857 GCF_037325665.1 Littorina saxatilis | reverse complement strand
ATGCAAACCAATGTTCTTATTTTTCTTTTTCCACTATTGCAACTTGGTGCGGATCGTTTGATGATTGGATGACAAAGGAATACGATCTCTAAGTGTGACGTGCCTTTCAACTGTATATGGATGAAACACTGCTAGAAATGTTTAAAGACAGGCGACTACAATTAGTGGTGTTTAATAAATGTGACAAACGAAGTGAACGAAACGCGTCAGTTTCAATAATTAGACATTACATTTCTGTTAGAACCAAGCCGGTGTATCTCAAAAAAAGAACCGGATTCCACGTCACTCGATTAAAAGATTTACATCTCAAATTTTGCAAGACTGAAATCACCTGACGCATATAAGCTGAGCGTCCCAGAAGATCTACACACATAATCCCAGAATGCTGAGTGTGTACCGTGTTCTTTGTGAGAACAAAAACAAGTCGCGTAAGGCGAAAATACTATATTTAGTCAAGTAGCTGTGGAACTCACAGAATGAAAGTGAACGCAATGTAATTTTTCAGCAAGACCGTATACTCGTAGCATCGTCAGTCCACCGCTCATGGCAAAGGCAGTGAAATTGACAAGAAGAGCGGGGTAGTAGTTGCGCTAAGAAGGATAGCACGCTTTTCTGTACCTCTCTTTGTTTTAAGTTTCTGAGCGTGTTTTTAATCCAAACATATCATATCTATATGTTTTTGGAATCAGGAACCGACAAGGAATAAGATGAAAGTGTTTTTAAATTGATTTGGACAATTTAATTTTGATAATAATTTTTATATATTTAATTTTCAGAGCTTGTTTTTAATCCGAATATAACATATTTATATGTTTTTGGAATCAGCAAATGATGGAGAATAAGATAAACGTAAATTTGGATCGTTTTATAAATTTTTATTTTTTTTTACAATTTTCAGATTTTTAATGACCAAAGTCATTAATTAATTTTTAAGCCACCAAGCTGAAATGCAATACCGAACCCCGAGCTTTGTCGAAGATTACTTGACCAAAATTTCAACCAATTTGGTTGAAAAATGAGGGCGTGACAGTGCCGCCTCAACTTTCACGAAAAGCCGGATATGACGTCATCAAAGACATTTATCAAAAAAATGAAAAAAACGTTCGGGGATTTCATACCCAGGAACTCTCATGTCAAATTTCATAAAGATCGGTCCAGTAGTTTAGTCTGAATCGCTCTACACACACACACACACGCACACACGCACGCACACACACACGCACATACACCACGACCCTCGTTTCGATTCCCCCTCGATGTTAAAATATTTAGTCAAAACTTGACTAAATATAATGAACGGAAGGTAAGCACGGACAATCAAGGTGTCGCCCTAGTCCTAAGTCTGTCGATTCCGCAGTAATAAATGTTCCAAACACCAGTCCTGCGTCTGACAGAACGGAAGAGAGGACCCGCAATTACCTAAATCAGTGCCGCTAAAATGATGGCTCATTTGACGCATTATTTTAATGTTTAACACTGCTCGGAATGACAACATTTAAACACAATCTCTCTGTGTCGGTAGATATAACACATATAACTATAGCCAACCCGGAACCAAAAAGAAATTGATTATTTATATTGTTACAAGGCAGGGCCGGATCTGGGGGGGGGGGGGGGGGGTTCCTGGGTTCCGGAACCCCCCCCTGGCCATCCGATGTACCTCTCAGAGAAGAAAAAAGTGGACTTTTTAAGCTCTTCCCCCAACTCCCTTAGTTTATTTGGTCTTCTAAAACTATTTCAAATTATGAACAACATCAAGTCGACAACGGCCTGCCCTCCCCGTTATAAGTCCATCATCATAGGCCACAAGTCAAGTCACACGCTACACTATCACTAGTGTATCAGAGAACCGATTGCAACAAGATATCATCTGCGCTATCGGGGAACCGATGTTTCGGAAAGGGACTGTACTGCACACTGTGAGATCATTGAGTGCTCGCCCCTATACCTTTCCCACTTCCGCGTGTTTTGTTACTGTTGAAAATGTGTAATTTTGATTCCCAGTTGCAAGGAAAGACCAAAAAATGACCTCACAAATGCAAAATTTTCTCGGCTTCTGGGAGGCTTTTCCCCCCGGGCCCCCCAGCGGGGCGTTGCCCCTGCACCCCACCGGAGCCTCGGCGGCCCCTGGACCCCTGCCTTCAGTTGGACCCCCCCCCCCCCCCCCAACGAACTTGGTCCGGCCCTGCAAGGCATCATATATCTAAAAATGTTTTGAACGTAAAAGAGTCTTCATTTTACATGATAGACTCTAGTATATACAGCTACAGACTGGTATACAGCTGCTACAGTCAACGGCCTAATAGTGGGTCGTCTTTTTTGTGATTCGGCTCGTAGCCATCAAACCTCAGCTTATTAACAGGGGGCAAAGCTTTGAATATTATCACGTGTACGTATTCGCCGCCAACCTCTATCTGAAAATAGAAAAGAACAAATGTTATAAATGTGACGTAGGAATACAAGAACTTAGCAGAAATAGTGAATCCTCGTTTACAAGCATATATGTCTGCGCATGTGTGTGTGTGTGTGTGTGTGTGTTTGTGTGTGTGTGAGTGTGTGTGTGTGTGTGTGTGTGTGTGTGTGTGTGTGTGTGCGTGCGTGTGTGTGTGTGTGTGTGTGTGTGTGTGTGTGTGTGTCAGTGTGTGTGTGTGTGTATGTGTATGTGCTTGCGCTTGCGCTTGCTCAAAACAACTGAAATTACCACAACCAAATACTAAAAGAAAAAGAAAGAACGAACAGCAACTTGCAAAATGTTAGTGTCAATTTGTGTTTCGCAAGAAAAATGTGATCAAGTCAGCGTGAATGATATGCAGGCAGATTCAAAACTTGACATACGCGCTATGTATAAACCATGTCCGTGTAATTGCTTGTCTTGAAAATGAACAACAGTTTTAACAAGTGCCATATGCAAGTTTAAAGGATGTCTGTCACAGTAGGTATAATCAACGAGGATAAAGCGTGTTGTGATAAACTGTCAGCACGTATTCAGTTGTATTCAATTATATTTCTCCATCAAAAGTCTCTATCAGTGTAGGAATAGTCAGCTTGATGGCAACTGCTTAAAACATGTCAATCATACCATTGAGAATTACTCATTGGGTTCTACAAGGGTTGTAATGAGCCTTACTTTGACAAGGTAGTTCATCCCCTCAACAACCTGTTCCCTGTACTCCGTGGCGATGTATTTGCTGAACTTTCTGTATGTCTCTTCCAACTCTTTTCGGACCTGCAAACAAAGAATGTTTCAGTTACTCATTCCATAACTCTAACAACAGAATTTTGATATAAACGAGTGATTTTCAATGTAAAACTGCAACTCCGGCCAAGTGTTAACTGCGAACCTGCCAGTACTGTGCAATTTACAATTATTGGCTTACCTACCGTGGAATGGACAAATGTATTAGGAGATGGACACAGGACGATCACCAATGAAATTAACATCACTCTCAAGCCTTTTTAACATGTCTTAATATCGACAAACAATCACTTTACATTTTGCGATTGTATGTATAACCACGTTTCCCCGCCCTTTGTCTTGTTTTCTTTTTATGACTAAATGTTTTAACATGGACGCGGAATCGAGAGGAGGGAATAAATTTAATACGTTTTAATGTCTAATGTAAAGTGCCATGAGACTGCCATTTGGCGGTGAACAGCGCTATAAAAGAATGTTTTATTATTATTATTATTATTATTATTATTATTATTATTATTTAAGTTATTGAGACATCCCAGTGCACTAAGGGATTTATAGAGCAAATCGAGAAAATTCATTATTGAACGAAGCGCATAGCGCTGAGTTCAATAATTATTTTCGAGATTTGCTCTATAAATCCCTTAGTGCACTGGGATTGTTTCAATAACGATATTGTCAGTACCGCCAGAGAAAAAAGAAGATTCAAAACGCACACTTTGCTACGCGCATTTGGATAGGCGTAACTGTGTGGTCAGGTCGTATACAGTAGGATCTACTTTTCTGTGGGCTGTCTGAAGTGTGTCGTGCGTTCGTCACACGCAAACTCTTGTTTTAATTTCTGTTGGTAAATTCCAGTGTAGCGTTAAGCTAAAAAGTGATGATCTTTCATAGAGACCTCATTTTAACTCGGAGAAAGGACTATGCTCTTAATTATTTGCGATTCGAAACCTTCATCGAGCTTCGACAGACTTGACTGTGCAGAGTTTTGCCCCTTGCCAAGGTCGACGGAAAGCACATTTTCAAAATAAATGATTCTAGTGTGGTATCTTCACTCACCGGGGAGTCTGGTACTAAATATGAACGGTAAGAATGCTCTGAACCCTACACGTATTATATACCCATCGTTTTATCGTTCACATTTGCCCAACATGTTAATTTGCTGAACGGGATTTATGTCGTCTGCTAGTGCTACGCACTGCACTGAGTCTCATTTCAAAAACAAAAATTGCTCGTCTCGTTGCACTGAGTCTGCAAGCACGAGGCAGGCTGGTCTTATATATGACATATATGGTAAGAACGTTCTAAACCCTACACGTTTTCGATTCCGATTCTTCTTGCCTTGAAATAATAATTCGGAAACCATTCATTTACTGAACAGATGCAGTCGTATATATCAGTGTAGTCTGCTACGCCGGCCGGTGCTGATCTAGCTGCTAGTCTACGTTATCGAAATAACACTTGTGTTTTCTGTTAGCTGCTGGGATTTGTATACTAACTCATCATTTGGTAATGTGGATAATAAGCTACATGCCACTAACATGGCATAATTATGAGAGGAATCTTCGCAAGTCGAAACTGAAAAATTAGACACAGCAGGTTCTATTTTTAGATTAGTGGCAACTGCAGGCGGCACAGGCGCATGCAATCTGTCAGAAAAAAAC
>NW_027126805.1:0-5000 GCF_037325665.1 Littorina saxatilis | reverse complement strand
AGCGAGAATCATGTAAGTAGTAGGTTGAATGTCAAGATGTTGATATGGAATGTGAACTTTTCGAGGTCCTGTGCCGATAAACCGGGTAACGCTACAACAACAGAAGTGTTGCTGTCATTAGCCAGTCATGCATAACATCTTTTCGTCAAAGCCACTTCGAGGAACAGGAACCGCCAAGGAACCGAACACATAAGGGAGGCAGTCACACTTACAAGGCTATTCCTCCCCCTCCAACCCCCCACTCTCCTCGAAATAAACTTGAACCACATCTCACACAAAAACACCACCACCACCACAACAACAACAACAACAACAACAACAACAACAACAACAACAACAACAATTACTGTCTCAAATTGCCCGGGGAAGCTATACAGGTCGTCGTTTTAATGACAGTATGCCAGACAGTTTTTTCGCTTCCGGTGTCATTTTAGACTGAGGAACAAGTCGCTCGAAAGTAGTAGCTAAACCCGTATGTTGAAACAGGTGAAAGACTCTTTTAGGATGCCGTTATAATGTTGTTTTTTTAAAAAGTGAAAAAAAAAGAAACAATGTTCAGTGGCGAAATGACAGCGGATTGAGCATTTATTCCGGTTGATGAAGGAATGAATGAAGCTTCTACTCACTCCGTGTCAACCAGAGAACCAACAAAACTAAATGTGTAGCAGACGACAAACAAAGTGTGTAGTATCTGTCTTGTGATGATCCGACGATTATGTCGTTATAAATTATCGTTGTGAAGACATTTCAAAACAAACATTAGTTTTGATACGTCACGAGATATACCTCCGATTCATCCATGGAATCGTGTGGTATTTCGTCTCAACAGGGTGAACGAATACATGATGTCTTTTCCGGAACTGGGCAAAACTGGCGTTGCCAAGTCTGACACAAAATACAGATCTACAACTTCTAGGCTTGCGTTGATTATTCTGCCCATGGTGAATTTCCCATGCTTTGTTTCCACATCCCATGACAAATTCTCCTTACTTTGGTCATGCCATATATATGTTACAGCTTATGGTATTGCGTTGTACCGTAAAGTACCTTGTAAGCGCCCAGTATCGAGTAAGCGCCCACCCCCCACTTTTAGTCCAAAACCGTGCATAGGGTATAGTACCTTGTAAGCGCCCACCCCACCCCCCCCCCCCCCCCACTTTACACCATTGAAATCAGGGTAAATAAAAATTCCGCACTTGATCGGCTAGTTTTGTGAATGATTTCCCTTTCTTGCAAACCCTATCAAACGCCTGCAAGTCAATGAAATGTGTCGCAAACAGCAAGTGAGTTTGGGGTAGATAGAAAAAGGATACGAGAATCGCGAGAGAATCGCGAAACCCTGTTACGTCACCAGGCCGGAAAGGAAAAGAAGAAGCTCTCTCTCTGATCTCTCTCTCTCTCTCTCTCTCTCTCTCTCTCTCTCTCTCTCTCTCTCTCTCTCTCTCTCTCTCTCTCTGATCTCTCTCTGATTTATCTCTCTCTTTCTCTCTCTCTCTCTCTCTCTGATCTCTCTCTCTGATCTCTCTCTCTGATTTCTCTCTCTCTCTCTGATTTCTTTCTCTCTCTCTCTCTCTCTCTCTCTCTCTCTCTCTCTCTCTCTCTCTCACCTGATGAACTGAGCGATCATGATGGATTACTAGTCAGAGGGTCAAGGATAGTAATCCCATTCTCCCACAGAAAAGATATTCTGGGTAAAATTCATGACGGGCATCAGGGCATCCAAAAATGCAGAGAAAGGGCAAACCAGTGTGTTTGGTGGTCAGGCATGGGTCAGGAAATCAAGGAAATGGTGGGGAGGTGTAGACATTGCTTAGAAAGCAAACCAACACAGCGAAAGGAACCTTTGATTACTTCAAAGTTACCTGAGTACCCATTTCAGAAAGTAGGGGTAGATCTACTAGCATTCAGGGGAGAGAACTACCTGTCATACGTAGACTACTACTCTCGCTTCATTGAGATTGAGCAGCTGTCCAGGGAAACAGCTGAAGAAGTGATCGGCAAGCCATAGCTGCTTGCATCCGAACACACGACTGTTTCGCGACCTAACTCGTAGAACGCCAGCGTTGGTGCGTTTGTGATACTCTTTTTCACCTGCTCGAACGCCTGTCGCTGTTCACTATCCCAGATCCACTGTGTATCTTTGTGAAGAAGCGCGTTCAGTGGCTTAAGTATGTCCGCGAGGTTTGGAATGAACCGACCGAGGTAGTTAACCATCCCGAGAAACCGACGCAACTCGCTCACGTCTTGAGGCTCTGTCATCTCTATGATAGCCTTGACCTTTGACAGATCAGGTTGAATGCCGTCTTGGCTGATCGTGTGACCCAGAAAGTCAAGCTTCGTTTTCCGAAACTCACACTTTTCTTTGTTCAGCTTGAGCCCCGCCTGTCTTACGCGCTCTAGAACCTGCCTGAGACGTACATCATGCTCTGCCTCAGAGTCGCCACTGACAACAACATCATCCATGAAGCAAACGACTCCGTCTATGCCTTGAAGCATGTCTTCCATGGTTCTTTGGAAGATTTCGGGTGCGAGTGAAATCCCGAACGGCAACCGTTTGAAGTAAAACCTTCCAAATGACATCATGACATTGTCATGGAGAATTAAAAGAGTCAAGCAAATAGTAAAACCTAAATGGTTTGATACTGAATTACAAGATGCTATTGGCCATCGTGATTTCTTAAAATCAGTTGGCAAGGAAGCGGAGTATAGAGAACAGAGAAATAAAGTAAACTCACTTAAACGAACAAAAAAGATCAAGTACTTTCATGACCTAGCGTCATCAAAGCAAAATTCAAAGAATATATGGAAAGCAATAAATGAACTTACAAATAAAACGATTGCCAGTCATTCAAGTTGTGTTAAGGACATATCCCCTGATGATTTAAACACGCATTTTTCTAACATAGCTGAAAAAGTTATTACAAATGACAAATCCAAGTTGAACAATTTGAAAGTGTTAGAAGAATATTGTGAGTCGAAACAAGTTTCAAGTCAAGCGAATATTCCTCTACTTACAGTACCTGAAGTTTTTTACGCACTTACACACCTTAAGCAAACAGGCTCCCGGGGAATCGACGGCCTCGATGGTAGGATTCTTAAATTGTCAGCCCCTGTAATTTCTGAAACACTCACTTACCTTTATAATCTTTGTTTAGGAAAAAATTATTTCCCAGTCTCCCTGAAACAGGCTAAAGTCATTCCTCTGTTTAAATCAGGTGACAAAAAAGACCCATCAAACTATAGGCCAATTTCAATATTGTCTGTTTTATCAAAACCACTTGAAAAACACATTAACAAACATATTCTAACGCATCTTAACCAAAACAATTTACTTCACCCTAAACAATCGGGTTTTAGAGCTAACCATTCCTGCCATACTGCCTTAGTTTCTCTTGTTGATCAATGGCTGGAGAAAATCAACGACAATGAATTCTGTGGTGCCATTTTTGTTGATTTTGCTAAAGCCTTTGACGTTATTGATCACACGTTATTACTGAGAAAATTCGCATTGTATGGCGTCGGAATCGAAACTGTCAAACTTATTAGTTCATTTCTCACCGGCAGACAACAAACTGTACTAACAAACGCCTCGGCGTCGAGCATGCAAGAAGTAAAATACGGTGTACCACAAGGATCGGTTTTAGGACCCCTCCTCTTCTTTATATACATTAATGACCTCCCCCTATATATTCAAAATGTATGTGAACTTTTTGCAGATGACATCACAATTCACTCCAGCAACACAAATTTAACTCGCTTATCAGAATCACTTCAAAGAAGTTTAAACCAGTTGACAGCGTGGACTGAACTAAACCATATGTCTCTTAACCCAAAGAAAACCAAATATATGGTCATAACAACAAGACAAAAACGCCAGAATATTTATTCAGCTGGTCCTGCTTTAATGATAGATGGTGAAATAGTGGAAAAAGTCGACCATCACAAACTGCTGGGTGTTAATATCGATAACAACTTGTCTTGGTCAACCCACATTGAGCAACTTAGTAAAGTGGTGTCAAAGAAAGTGTACCTCTTATCTAGAATTAAACACTTCCTGAACTGCCACACCAGAAAATTATTCTTCATTGCTCATATTCAATCTGTTATTGATTACGCATCCACTCTATGGGACTCAGCAAGTGAAAATTCCTTAAAACCACTTAGCAGATTACATAAAAGAGCGCTAAAAGTAGTATTACTAAAGCACACTACCCTCACAGAGTTAGACTACATACATTTAGGGATCTTACCTCTAAAGTCAAGACTGCTTTTTAACAAAGGAATCTTTATGCATAAAATTATATCCGAAACTTTACCCCAAACCATTTGTTCAAAGTTCTCTTTGAAGAATTCACACCACCTTATGAAATTTAACACTCCTCTTCCTAGGATAGACTTATTTAAGTCTAGTCTAGTTTATTCAGGTGGCCGTCTCTGGAACGCTCTTCCGAATGCCTTACGGGAGGCTACCAGCACAGATTCTTTCAAAAACAAATATATATCCCATTTAATGAAAATAGTATATTCTTGATTGTTATGTCCTTTGAGACACAGTCACTCACTTTTGATTTATTGTTTTGTTTATGAAATTATGATGTTCTGCATAATATCCATTGTCTTGCAGAGTTGATGTACTATTGCATAGTTTTCTTACTCTAATTGACTTGCAAATTTTTGCTTTGCACCTTGTCATGAACATGTATAAACTACAATGTTTCATATAATGCACGTATGTACATAAACTTATCCTGTTTTACTAATTATGTAAGTATTGTAGTAGTAGTAGTAGTAGTTTTTATAGTAGATTTAGTCCCTCTTTAGGGCGAGGGCCAGATGCAAAAAAGTATACCAATGCTTATTCTGTTACCCTCGTAAAATAAAGAATTGTCATTGTCATTGTCATTGTCATTGTCTCTCTCTCTCTCTCTCTCTCTCTCTCTCTCTCTCTCTCTCTCTCTCTCTCTCTCTCTCTCTCTCTCTCTCTCTCTCTCTCTCTTTCT
>NW_027126804.1:0-21488 GCF_037325665.1 Littorina saxatilis | reverse complement strand
CTCCAGTTGAGATTTATCCTCTCATTAGAACAGTGTTTGTGGTTTCTTCCCTTTTCCTGACAACTATATCAAATATCATAGTTGCATTCTGCCCTATTGGAAGCTTGGGTATAAAATCGACAATGGTGTCAGCGTCCTTTTCAACACTTTGTTTTCTGTGAATGAGATAGTTGTTCTTATGGAAAGGTTTAACTGCAACTTCTCCCCTGCTGTTAAACGCAGGAACAAGGCTAACAATTAGTGGTTTAGCATTGATTGACTTACGGAATGTGTCGTCTTTTCCAACAAGAGTGTATGGACTCACAAATTCAAACTTCATTTCCCAGTCAATCTTTTTTATAACAGGACTAAGTACCCATTTTTTATTCTGATGTTTCCACATGTAGAATGTGTCATCGACAATTGGATCAGGTACATTAACATCACGGATTTGACCTAGTTTGAGGATCTTGGTTTCTTTTCATCGTCGATTTCCTTTCTCTTGTAATGACCAGTGTCTGTAAACTCGAATGCATACACTGCACCAACTTCAGCATTGCTCTCAAAGTCGATAGCGTCTGCTAAATCTTTCAACTCTATAGTTGAACATGCAACAGGATAAGCTATTGTAGGTCCACTCGACATTTTAATACTCAATATTTTATGGAACTATTTCCAATGTAATGTTAAACAAACAATCAACTGGTTGTCCACTTTGATTTTTCAGATCAATGTGTAGGAATTCATGACACCCTTCCTCCAAGTCCTTGAACTGAAGTGTCTTAAATGTTGGCACGTGCATTTTACAAAAAGAGGCATCACTCGGTGGAAGAATCCTAAGCAGATCAGAACGCGCTGATCATTAAACAGATTATAGGATGTGTTAAGCTCTCTCATGTGAACAAACAGTACACTGTTAACATCCATGTCAATGGGACGTGTTCCCTTGTATATTTTTGTAATTCCAAGCATATCAAGGAGTTTGGTTGGAAACTCAACGTTTACTTCTCTAGTTTTGGGCATAGTAAGAGTAGCAATGAGACTTGCATGATTTAAACTCGCTGTAATACCTACTGGAGCAAACAATTCTTTCTCTAAAGTGCAGAAGTCATAGTAACCATCTTCTACAGAATGTGTTTTACCATTAATTCTAACCCAGTTGTTAGCCTTTTTTTTACTGATATTATACCAAGTAACCTTGTACATAATTTCATGCAGTGCAACTTTCATTCCTCCATTTTGATTGTTGATAGGGTTTGCAAGTTTAACTGGCACACCAGTCTTCACATTTGTTAGTGTGATAAACATTTTTTATTCAACAACAAAAATGATTCAGTATAAATTCAACAAAGACGTTAAATACAAAACTGGACCATATTACAATCCAAAGACTATTTCTTTCCATGAGTTGGACTTTGCTGTAACAGAAACAGAATCCATTCGCGTTAAAGTGCCTGACCCATTCCATTCTTACCTAAATCCCCCAATCAAAAATGATAGTGTTCCAAAGATGTGGAACTCTCACCCAATTCAGTTCTATCAGAATCAGTTAAACTTTGCAATATTCTGTGCAACCACAGGATGTGGAGTGTCCTATGCAGACCACATGAATAATTCAAACTTACTGACAAAGTGTGTGTACACATTTCACGTTTACTATCAGTGCAGGAGAATCTTGTCTGAACTTCAGGCACCAATGCCGCATGAAAAGAGCTGGAACCCATTCAACAATAGGATAAACATGAAAGTGTATGAGCGTCTCTGCAATGAATTCAATATAGATTTTAAGACCGACTTTAGGCAAAAGCAAGACAAAAACCATGGCATGGGAACACTATATTTATGGGGTGTCCACAGGAGGTATAATTTTGATTACTGGCCAGGTCATACATCTTTTTCTTCAAATGTGCAGGTACAGTTAGGATCAATAGAACAACAGCACCACAATGCATGGACTACTTTTATATTAGACACCGGCAAAGGTTTCACTGGATCAGGTGTTGAAAGGATCAATGAATCTATCCGAACATATGCGTGGTGCTTGCTAGGCTCGCAGGCACAGACACGATCAAACATAATGAGAACAAGCACAGGGTTTGGTGCACAGAAACAGTTGTTATCAAATTTAGAAGATGTCATAAACTCTGCAGTTGATCTGCCTTCCAGCATCAAAAGGTATCAAGACTCTCTCCGTTATGCAAGATCAAAAGTTGACTTTGCTGTTGGTAACGGCCTTTACATGTTACCTTCTGATCTCCAGCTGCAGATTGGAACAATAACAAATTATAACAATGAAATCATTATTGCTAGTGACACCCAGCCGCTTGGAAAGGGTGAAGAACTGAATTCAGAAATCAGAACGATGCTACAGCCATATCACAATGAACAGAAACAAAGCGTGACAAGTGAAGATCACGCTGCAGGTGAAGATCATTCTGTCACTAGTGATGATCAAGCTGTTAGTATTAGTGATGATCATGAATCGCAGAAGACTGCTCTAGTAATTGGTGGAGTGGGTGTAGGCTTACTTTTGCTTTATTCTCGTTAGCAGAACACCTGCAATTAAAACTATTAGAGTCCAGAGATGTTCAGCCATGAAACCAACAACTTTACCTGCAAAAGATAACAGCCAGCTAACAATTGAACCAATGATTCCTGGAAGTGCATCCAAAGCTTTTGCTGCTAGTTTCTTTAATAGTTCTGCAATGTGTTTGAGTTGTTTCTTTACCCATCCCGGATCAGATGGAGGTGAAGGTGGAGGTGGAGGTGGAGGTGTGACAGTGCCACCTGTGAATGTTAACACTAATGTGCTTATTGCAAATCCTAACGCAGTTAGTATACTAGCTATTGTGATTCCCTGCTCTCTGAAAAGCGTTCTAATTCTTTCAGCAAGAGTTGTGTCTTCGTAAAGGATTCTTTGAATTGTATTTTTTATTCTGCTGACCTGTGTTCTCAGTTGTTCTCTATTGTTACTTAGAACTTCTAACCTTATGGCTTTCTCCTCCTGCAAATCTTTTAAACGCTTAGAAATTCTGTTTTTTACTTCTTGTTCTAGGTTCAAATCATCAGCATCAGCAAGTTTTTGTTTCTCTTTGTTTATATCTTCATCCAGCTGACCTAGTTTTGACAGATTATTTGCTATTTCACCTCTGATGGTTTGTAGTGATTGATTAAGGGCTTCTATTTCTCTCATAGGTAATAGTTCATGTGGAGTCTTCAGTGAAGTTTCCTCAGAAAAAGAAGTCTCTATCTCTTGTATAAGTTGATCAGCCTCATCTGCAAGTTTATTAAGATCTTGCAATGGAACAGATTCTATTTGAGTAGCAGTTGGTAGTCCTAGTTCTGCTTGTTGAAGTAAGGAAACAACATGGGAAGATGATGACCGTGTGCTAGGCACAATATCTAATTGCCTAAGTCGATTAGCAGTAAGTTTTTGTTTTAGTGAAACTTTTGATAGAAACTTAGCAGGATTAGATTTATATGTAAGTTGGACTTTTTCTCCTTTATCGCTAGTTGTATATAAATGATTTGCTTCCATTTTGAACTGGTTTGGATCTAAAACATCAGGTTCTTCTCCTAAACTTTTGTAGAAATCTCTAACTTTACCTTCCAGAAGTTCATGTCGTGCCACCTCATAATGCAGTGAATGATGATAGGGAACCAAAGGGATTGCTTCGCTCATGTCGTCCGCTGGCTCAAATAAATCTTCAAATCCACCTTCTGCCATTTGTAACTTATTTTTTATTTTGAAAATAAAAAAAGATGGCACAATCGTTCGGTTCTGTTCTTGATCCTTACAGAAGGCTGAAAGAACCTCTCGGGGTAAAAGGAATAAGGCAAACAGTTATAGTTACAAATAATCCTTCTACTATTGATCAGAATGAAATACTTACTGTTAGGTTTCCTAATCTAGGTAAGAACGATGTTATTGTACCAGGCACTGTAAGACTATCATTCAAATTAGAATTAGAATCTGGCTCAGATGAAAATAGGACTTTGGCTTATAATGTAGGAAGAGCAATTGTGAGGAAGATTACTGTCAAACTGGAAGGGCGGGAAGTGATGTCATTGAATAATGCAGATGTATTTTTAGTTTATGCAGATAATTGGTTAACTGACAATGAAAAGAAAAACAGAGTGTTTCAAGGGATTCAGTCAGACAATGGGATAAAAGTTAGAATAGGAGCAGGAGATAAAGCTGACAACAAAAAAGATAACGCTGTCAATGTTGCTTTTGGAAACAAATTTTGTATTCCACTTGACTTTGAACTCATAAATTCACATCCTCCCTTCTATCAAGGAGCATTGCGTGACAGGCTGTCATACGACCTGACTTTCAATAGTTATGATCGTGTTATGCTTTCACAAGACCCGGAAGCAAAGTATAAGGTGTCTGGAATTTCTTTAGAGTTTGATGTTGTAAACCATCCTGAACTGGCTAGACTTATAGAAAATCAGTACAGTTCTAAGCTGCCTATCTATTATGAAAGAGTGTTGAATCACAGTACACTTTCAAAAAGCCAGGCTGATCCAATCTGGAACATTAACTTGAATACACCAGCTAGGTCAATGAAGGGAATACTTATGTTGTTTGAGGAACCAAAAGATTCATATGAAAGGCAAATAGAAAAGTTTTACAATCCACTAATCAATAGAGTATATTGCACAATTGAAGGGCAGCCAAACCAAATATTTGCATCTGGCATGCTGCCATACCAACACTATGATGAAGCAAGAAAGTACTTTACTGGAGGAAGATTGAAAGACCCAACATCTGATCTTGTGGCTAAAGATCTACATTTACACGGTGTTGGCGTAGAAGATTTCTTGACAAATAAATATGCGTTATGGCTGGATCTCAGAACAACTGACGACAACAAACTGCATGGAAGTGGAAGGCGAATTGAAAACGGATCAGAAGGAATCACAATACAAATTGAAAAGGAAGTAGGGAGTAGTAGTAAATCAGTTAAGATCTACGTGTTTGTTGTGTCAGATGCGCAGTTAAACATCTCTGAAAGCAGATTACAGGATATTGTTTATTGAACGTGTTAAAATGAAGTATCTAGATTTTCTTCCAAAAGATCCACACTGTTCTTTGATTTGTGGGGCAACAGGTTGCGGCAAAACAAGATATGTTTTGGATTTATTACAAACTGTTTACATAAATCACTTTGAACACATAGTCATATTCTGTCCAACCATAAAGCATAACAGAACATACAAGGAGAGAAAATTCATATGGTCTGATCAAAATATATTTATTGTAAATCCTTCTGATCGTCTAAATGTTTGCTTGGAGCATTATTTCGATCTTTTTCAGAACACACCAACACTGTTTATTATTGATGACTGTGCAGCAGAACGTGACATTGTTAGAAAGAAAAGTGCACTAGCAAAGCTTGCATTCAGTGGACGACATGCATTAATATCAGTTTGGATATTAACACAAAAATACAATGCAGTTCTGAAAGACTTTAGAGAGCAACTCAAAACAATAACATTGTTCTATTCAAAGGACCGTGACAGTTTTGAAGAGTGTCTTCGAGAAAATGATGTCATTGAAAACAAACAGGAGAGAGAAAGAATAAAGAATAATCTGAAATCTTCTAAGCACTCGAAACTGGTTTTAAAAACTGATCAACCAGTTCAGTATGTATGTTTGTAGAAATCCTTGCTAAGTTCTTACTCAAGTTCTTACCAAGTTCTTGTCAAGTTCTTACTCAAGTTCTTGTCAAGTTCTTACTCAAGTTCTTACTAAGTTCTTACTCAAGTTCTTGTTAAGTTCTTGTTAAGTTCCTACCTAAGTTCTTACTCAAGTTCCTACCTAAGTTCTTGTCAAGTTCTTACTCAAGTTCTTGTCAAGTTCTTACTCAAGTTCTTGTCAAGTTCCTACCTAAGTTCTTACTTAAGTTCCTACCTAAGTTCTTGTTAAGTTCCTACCTAAGTTCTTACTCAAGTTTAATTACTAGATTTTAATTTTATTCTGCATCAAAATAAAATGAACTGTGATGAATTGCTGATGCAGACTGCTACAGATATTGAAATCTGTGACAGTAGGACTATACCTGATAAAAAAGAAAGATTGTATTCACTTGCTGTTTGTGGAAAAACAAAACACTACCTTGGGCGGCAGTTAACTGTGGAAGAAGTACAACATCTTTCCTCAGAAGATATAGAAAAGTATCATGGACGGTATGAATCAGTGCTTGGTTCTAAGATGGTTAGAAGTATTGGACAGACTGTTATAGGTTTGTACACAAAGATTTTTGGACATTTTACACCTCTCGACTCGGAGGAAGACTTAACACATGATCTAACTCATGACCCTGTTGTTTCCAAGTCCCTCGAATCTCTTGCCTGTGGCCTGTATTATCGATTTGGTGCTTTATTAGTACCATTTGTTGCTGGATTAATTACTTTCAAACACATTAATTTTCAGAATAAAAAAGATGACAGATCAGTTGAAGCAGACAGTGGAGCAGACGAAAATACCAGAAGTGAACACAGTGACAAAGAAACCTGGTAGAGTAGAAGCAGGAAAAAAACTAGCCGAATGGAACAGACAAAAAAAGTTAAATCAAAAGGCAAAGCAGAACATTATGTCTGAAGTTGAGCAGACACCAAACATTCCTGAAGTGACTAAGGTCACACAAACTGATCAAGAATTAAAATCTTCATTTCTATCATACAGAAAAGTAGCTGTAGCAGCTGTTGTTGGAGGAGGTGGATACTTGCTTTACAAACTTTGGCAAGGCAAATATAAAGTGTCAGAAAAACCAAAATCAGAAACACCAAAATCAGAAACACCAAAACCAACAAACAAAGCAGTACAAACAATAACAAAGCCCACAGTAGTACCTGCAGTGGATTCATTTCATATGGAATAATTTTAATATTTTAATTTTGATAACATAAAAATGAGTTCTGAAAAGACAATAGTTAATCTTGTTTATCACGCTGCAGTGATTGGAGGCTTGAGTGTAGGTTACACAATGCTGGGTAAAAGTCTCCTCAGAATGAAACCAGCCGACTTGGGAAAGTTAGACTTCGAAGACGGTGCTAAACTAATTGGTGTTGTGACAGCTTCCTTTGCAACAAAAGACTTCCTGGTGAAGCAAGGAATTATTCCAGAAAATATAAACATGTAAGACAATAAAATGGCTAGCTTGGTTATGATGGTGGGAGGTGCGATTGTAAATGCGCTTGCATTTTCTGGCAGCAACTATTTGTTTTCTAAACTGCAAAATGGTGAAGAGAGGGAAAGGCACAACAAAGCCATGGAACAACTGGCGAAAGCACAGGATGAATACGAGAAGAAACGAATTGCGCAGTTAGACTTTATGAATGATAAACTCAGGCAGCAAGGACATGCAAACAAAACCTTTGACAATGTTGATGCAGCCATTCAAGAATACTATCTTGTAACTGGAAAGAAAATGAAGACAAGTGCTCCTCCAAAACTGGGTGACTTTTATCAACCTTCAGAAGAGCAGAAGGTGGGCGAGATTGTTTTCATTGTTATTGGTATGGCTGTTGTTTACTTTATTGCGCGTGCTGTCAAATCTTAATATTCTGTCATTTAAAAAACCATGAGTGATGCTTTGTTATCTAAAATATATTATTCCCCAAAAGGATACTGGAAAGGAAGAACTGCTATTGACAAGCTCAGTGACGCAGCAGGTGTTTCTCAAGATACAGCAAAGAAATGGTTGTCAAAGCAGGCAGTTTGGCAGATCTATTTACCTGCACCAAGAAAAATTACACGACCACACTTTGTTAACATTAAACCGAATGACACTCATCAAATAGACCTGCTGTATTTACCGCATGACACAGTCAGAAGGAAGAAATATAAGTATGCACTGACTGTAGTTGATGTTGCAACAAGATACAAAGATGCTGAACCGTTGACAGAGAAAAGTGCTATAGCTACAGCTGTTGCCCTGCAAGAAATTTATAGACGTGGACCACTAAAGTATCCCAGAATGATTCAGTGCGATGATGGTAAGGAGTTTAAAGGAGCTGTCAACCAGCTTCTGTTAAAACATCATGTTACAGTGAAGAGAGGTATTCCAGGAAACCACAGGTCACAGGCTATTGTTGAGAGCTTTAACAAACAGTTGGCAGAAAAACTGTTTTCATATCAGTACCATCAGGAATTTTTGGACACAGAAAGTAAATTGCGTAACACTGAATGGGTCAAAAGATTACCATCAGTACTTAGAGCAATGAATCTGGAGGTATTTAAAGCTACAGGGTTAAGACCAGTTGATGCAATCAAACAGAAAACAATACCTGTTGCTCCAAAGTCAACAACACCAGTGGCATTACTACCTTTCAATCAGAAAGTCAGATATTTATATGCACCCGGTGAAGCTGAGGGTGACAGCAGGAAGCGTGCAACGGATCCAATCTGGAGTATTGACATTCATGAAATCAAGAGAGTAGTAGAGACAAATCCACCTATATATTACTTGAGAGAACCAGCACCGCAAAGAGCCTTTGTAAAAGAGGAATTACAATTAGTTCCACGTGGTACAAATGTTAAATGATTTTTTATTTCAGATTTTATAGTGTTAACAAAAATGGAAGCAACTTCATTTTTTTAATTTATATTTTTATTTTGAGTTATAAAATCAAACTCACAGCGATGGAAGACTCTGTTTTAGAATCTTTATCGACAGTATTTGACACCGTTGAATTACAAGTAACGGATCCTCAAAATGTGCAGTCCAGTGTGCAAGACGCCATTGAACAAATTCCAAACAATTTGTTGATTGAACCTCCAGTAAAAGTGCAGATAGTCAGTTTAATAAAATACAAAACAGTCAGTGATGAGGTGCTAGAAGTTCATGTTTCAACCAGACAACTAGCACTTAATTCTATGGCAGAATTGAATGGAAACTGGGCAGATGAAATGATGAAACGGTTTGAGCAAGCTGCAGAGGATGCAAAGATGAAAGGATCCGGATGGTCAGAAGGTGAAATTATAAAAATAGAATTGAAGCTAAGTAAATTTGCCCCCATCAGAGGTAGAAGTTACATACCTTTACCTCCTGCTCTTGTCAAAAAACGTGCTGTGCTGAACATAAAGAATGATGATGACAAATGTTTTATGTGGTGTGTTCTGGCAAGACTGTACAGTGTAAAGAAAAATGCAGAAAGAGTGTCTAACTATCATGCATACAGAAATAAACTAAACTTTACTGGTATTGAATTTCCTGTCAGCATTACAAGCATTGACAAATTTGAACAGCAAAACAAACCCATCACCGTAAATGTTTACACGTGGGATGAGGAAGATGAACTGAAACCAGTCAGAATATCAAAGAACTCACCAACGATTGGTGATTGTGATACTAACCATGTTGACATGTTACTAATGACTGATGGTGTAAAATATCATTACACTTTGATTCGTACAATGAGTAGACTGATGGCGAGCACAAGCAATCACAATAGTAAACAAGACTTTTGTAGGCGATGTCTCTTGCGTATTCCATCAATTCATGCAGCACTTATACACAAGCAACATTGTAAGAGCGTTGATGATGCGGTTGTGAAGTTAACAACACCACCGCCAGACAGCAAAGTGTATTTTAAGAATGTATGCAAACTACAGAAAAGTCCTTATGTTGTTTATGCTGACTTTGAATCTATCATTGTGCCATATGAAGGACCTTTACCAAAAGACCTACCTAAAACAGTAACTCTAAGTAATCATCAAGTCTGTTCATATGCATTTATTGTTGTTAGTTCAGATGGTAAACATTCTAAACCGCAATTGTACAGAGGACCTAATGCAGCAAAGAACTTCTTACAGCAAATGAACCAAGTGCGAAATGACTGCTCCAAACAACTGAATCTTTCAGACATTGTTATGAAACCTGAAGACCAAGAACAGTTTAACTCTACCACACAGTGTTGGATATGCGAACAAAGTCTAACACCAAACACAGACAATCCAATAGTAAGAGATCATGATCATGTAAGTGGGCAGTTCCGAGGAGCAGCACACAGCAAATGTAATCTACAATTAAAGTTTGATCCTAAGACTTGGAAGCTTCCAATCTTCTTCCATAACTTGCGCGGTTATGATTCACATCTGATCATGCAGGCAGTAACTGATGAATACAAAGCAAGATGCATTGCGCAGTCTTCAGAAAAGTACATGGCCTTTACTCTGAATAGTTTACACTTCTACGATTCTGCTCAACATCTGATGGGAACACTTGAGTCTTTATCTTCATCACTAACTGCTTTCCCAATCACATGTAAGTACTTTGACAGTGACTTAGTTAGAAAGGGAGTCTATCCATATGAATACATGGATTCGTGGGAGAGGTTTGATGAAGATGAGTTACCACCAAAGGATGCTTACTTCTCACGGCTGAAGGGTAAAGGTATAAGTGACGAAGACTATGAACACGCTAAGACTGCATGGAATAAATTAGGATGTAATACAATGGGTGATTATCATGATCAATATTTGTTGGCTGATGTTTGTTTACTTGCAGATATATTTGAGAATTACAGAAGAACATGTATGAAGCACTACAATCTAGATCCTTCACATTACATATCTGCACCAGGCATGAGCTGGGATGCATTTCTTAGATTTACAGGAGTAAAGATTGACTTGCTATCAGATCTACCTACACTTCAGATGATTGAAAATGGACTACGTGGAGGAATCAGTATGGCTTCACACAATTACTGCAAAGCCAACAACAAATACTTGGACGACTTTGATCCTATGAAACCTTCTAATTACATCATGTATCTAGATGCAAACAATTTGTATGGTTGGGCAATGTGTCAGACGCTTCCACTTCGGAACTTTAAGATCTATTCAGGACCATTTTCGCAATGTGTTGTGCTGACAATATTAAAAGCAGGCCCAGACAGTCGAAAGGGATGGATACTAGAAGTTGACTTAGACTATCCACTATCACTTCATGATCTACATAATGATTATCCTTTAGCGGCTGAGAGGTTAAAAGTAAACCCAAGAGAACCTCCAAAGCTGGTGCCCAATCTGTTTCACAAAAAGAAGTATGTGTGTCACTACAGACTGTTACAGTTTTACATTAGACATGGATTAATTTTGAAGGCTGTTCATCGTATAATTTTATTTGATCAAGAACAGTTTATGAAACCTTACATCATGAAAAACACAGAACTGAGAACCAAAGCCGCTGATGCATCAGAGAAAGACTTTTTTAAACTGATGAACAACAGTTGCTTTGGTAAGACAATGGAAAACCCACACAAGAGAAAGGATGTTAGACTTGTTACAAGAGAAAATGAGGCCATCAAGCTGACATCCAAACCACAGTATCAAGACTTTAAATACTTTCATGAACAGCTGTATGGTATCTTAATGAAAAAACTTGTAGTCAAGCTTGACAAACCAGTATTCATAGGCTTTACTGTGCTAGAGTTGTCAAAACTGTTGATGCTTGAGTTTTTGTATGATTATTTGAAACCAAGATATCCCAAATCGAGAGTACTTTACACAGACACAGATTCATTCTTACTTGACATTCCAGCGGATGACATTTACAAAGATCTAGAAGCTGAAAGTCCTGCAGTAAAAGGAAAAGATTCTTTTTATGACACTTGCGACTACCCTAAAGAATCACCATTGCACTCAAATGTTAACAAGAAGGTTATTGGAAAGATGAAAGATGAAATGAATGGGAAGATAATTAAGGAGTATGTTGGATTGCGTGCAAAGATGTACAGTGTTGCAAGTGAGAAAGGGGTGGTTAAAAAAGCAAAGGGTGTAAGCAAACAGGTTGTAAAGTCGAGCATATCGCATGATAACTACAAGGAAGCACTGTTTCAGAAGCGAGTGTTTCACCATGACAACCCTAAGATCAGTTCCGCGCTTCATCAGATCAACACAACTATTGTAAACAAGAAATCTTTAGATGCTAATGACACAAAGCGCGTTTATTCATCACCAGAATATTCTTATGCAATTGGACACTGGAGGACAAACGCAAATAGTCTGAGTGTGTAATAAGAATTTTTGTCAATCGGGAAAACCCGCTATGACAGCTTTGTTTTGACTGCAGTGGGGTAGAGGACGTCGTTGCTTGTGAAAGGGAAGTGTTTGTGAAAGGGGAGAAGGCTTTGTTGAGTTTCAAAGCAGCCACCAAGTACACTTATCAAAAGCTTGAATAAAATAAACAAGTCAATTGAATAAGTTAACACTCGGCGGCCGCCCGAAGGCAGCCTTTGAAGCGAAGCGAAGCGAAGCGAAGCAGGGTGTTGACCTATTTTGGCGCAACTGGCAGTTGCGTGACCTGATTGCAGTGTTAGCTCTAACTCTTTTTTCCTACTCTTGTGATTGCTGTTGATGTATATTTGGAACCATTGACGTCACTTTCTCAGCCCAATCGCGAAGCAGGGTGTTGACCTATTTTGGCGCAACTGGCAGTTGCGTGACCTGATTGCAGCCTACTCTTGTGATTGCTGTTGATGTATATTTGGAACCATTGACGTCACTTTCTCAGCCCAATAAAGCCTGATATCCTCATTCTTTTCAAACATGGTTTTGAGTTCTTTTCTCATGTTGAAGACTTCATAAAAAGACATCCCAACTGTGCTGAATTTGGCTCTGTATGGAAATAGTAAACGGGCAATCTCCCTCAATCTCCGTGCATACGTAGAAGAAATTTTAACGTTTCTTTCCAACCAGCCATCCCAGGTCTCATTATGAATGCCTTGTTCTGCTTCATAAAACTTAAATGCGATTTCTAGAACCATTCCATATTGCAAATTGAAGCCCATTGAAGTTGCCTCCTGTCTTTGTATGTGTCTATATCCCTCAACTAACTTTTCAATGGCACTTGCTGATGATGTGATATCTTCCGGATTAAAAAAGAACACTTCCTTCCTAACTTTCATGCTTACATCAACAATTTTTGACTTTAAATATTCGTGGAGTTCATTGAACGTCATTGTTGTTTTGGTTTTCTTTGGTTTTCCTCCATACAAATCTGAAAGTTTCCGTTTTGGGCGTGAAGGAAATTTAGGTAGTTTTCCACTCTGAGATGGCCCTTCATTTTTCATTTGCGATAATACTTCAACAAAATTGTTGAGGTAACTGAGGTGCTCTTCAATAGTTAAAAACTGCTCAGAATTCCATTCACTCAATGATTCCGGTAAAACCATAGTTGGTGAATGTAAAATTAAAGTTGATGACTGTGTTGAAAAATCTAATAGATTTTGATGAGCAACTTGTGATTCAAGAATTTCTCTCTCTAATTCTTCAGAAATGCTATCTTGAGACATAAATATTTAGCAAATATAGTGACAGTAAAAACACTTCTCTCACAGAAAACACAACTGCACGGCAGGCGAGTCCGGAATGAAATGGCAAAATCACCAGGCTATGTTACAATCAATACCAAGTGTTGGGCGGACGTGACGTAACTGTTGCTATCACATGATTTAATCTTGTCTTGCCATTGGAGGAATATAGAAGACAGGCTTGCTGTTTGTTTTTACCAGATCAATACGGTAGTTATGGCTAGCCGACCGTACGGGCAGATTGGATCAATACGCACGCTGGCTGCAACTAGTTAATATTTCAATGGAAACTAAATTTAGCGTTGCACAGAGAGAAAGGGGGAATGTACGTTCTGGGTTACTGATTCCGACAGACCCGGCATTGGTTCAAAACAACCTTACTTTACTGTATTTTTTTTGTATGGATTTATGCAGTATTTTTCTGATTTTGTCGCATGTTTCATTTTAGTAAAAGTTTAGTCCAGAAGCCTATTTTGCGTTAATATTTAGGGTCTGTCGGAATCGGTGAGCCAGAACGTACATTCCCCCTTTCTCTAGCGGTAACGTGACTGCCGTGATTATTCGGTGGGTGCACTGACAGTCAATAGACTACAGACGTACAGACCGTCAACACAAAGGAAAGTGTGTGAGGGTGGACTATGATGTAGAGCAGAGCTATCTGAGTGATGAACTGTGTGATGTCTGTCATGCGGTCTTCATGTGTCTCGCACTGATCACGCCGTCTTATCAAACCTGTGACTCTTTCTATGGTAGACCGACAATCAGTCAACACTGGCTGTATTCTGTGCGTGTGTCTGTCTCTCTGTCTCCAACTGTCTCTCTCGAGTCTCTCTCTCTCTCTCTCTCTCTCTCTCTCTCAGTGTTTTTCCCGCCTTTTCCAGGTTTCCCAATTGCCTCGTTTCCGGCCGATTTATGTGGAGCACGTGATGCGCACAAACAATATTGGCGGTCTAGAAATGTCATCTGCGCAATGATCGCGGCGGCTTTCTTGACCGCCAAGGACGACCGCGCACGTTGTGAGACGTCATTCGTTGGACCTCAATTCTAGCTTAGAAATACCATACCTCCACTGAGAAGACGGGGTCTAACATACACATGCACGTACGCGCCTACGCAAACGTACGCGCGCATACTGACGCACCCACACGCGCGCACACTGAGTGGCCTGAAGCCTCCGTCTGTCTGTCTCTGGTCTGTCTGTCTGTCTGTCTCTGTCTGTCTGTCTGTCTGTCTAGCCTGTATGTCCGCCCGTCCGTCTGGCGTTCTGTCTGTCTCAGTCTGTCTGTTTAACCTTCGCCGTAGGTCGCTAAAAACATTCTTTACAGCACGTCGTGAGTACTAATGTAACCATACTTCTCAAAGAAGGAAAAACATGCACGGGTAAACAAAACAAGAACAAGGCACAACCACAACTCACACAAACGTAGGCACACACACGATACAAAAAGAACAGGAAAGAAGAAAAAAATGGTTTAGGAGATAATAGATGTTTATGTGTTTGAGGCATTTCCAAAAGCTCATTACAGAATTCCACTTAGTTTTCGACATATTCGCAATTAAAGTCCGGACTGTTACTAAAGTACTCACGACCTACGGCGAAGGTTAACCTGTATGTCTGTCTTTCCGTCCGCCCGTCAGTCTGGCTTTCTGTCTCAGTCTGTCTGTGTGTCTGCCTGCCTGTCTGTGTGTCTGTCTAGCATGTATGTTTGTCTGTCTCTGTCTGTCTAGCCTGTCTGGCTCAGTCTGTCTATGTGTCTGTCTGTCTGTCTGTCCACCCGTCAGTCTGTCTTTCTGTCTCAGTCTGTGTGTCTGCCTGCCTGTCTGTCTGTCTGTCTAGCATGTATGTTTGTCTGTCTGTCTGTCTGTCTCTGTCTGTCTAGTCTGTCTGTCTCAGTCTGTCTATGTGTTTGCCTGTCTGTCTGTCCACCCGTCCGTCCACCCGTCCGTCTGGGTTTCTGTCTGTCCCAGTCCGTCTGTTCGTGCTTGTATGGAAGCGTTGACGCTCAACACATTGGTTGACGAGGTGACACAGCGGGCCTGCCATAGTCACAGGCTGTGAGCACGAGACACACTTCATGGGACAAGATACCCGACTCAACAGACGTGTACCCGTGTATAAAGCCACCCGTGTACCCGTGTACTGCACTTCGGGAGTCGCTACCGCCCCTCGAACACCAACAGTGAGTATTGATTGACTTGTATTGATTTTGGGTATCTGTTCCCGGCATATCACACAATTTTTGTTATTGACTCACATGCGAAGCAAAAGTGAGTCTATGTACTCACCCGAGTCGTCCGTCCGTCCGTCCGTCCGGACGTCCGTCCGTCCGTCCGGAAAACTTTAACGTTGGATATTTCTTGGACACTATTCAGTCTATCAGTACCAAATTTGGCAAGATGGTGTATGATGACAAGGCCTCAAAAAACATACATAGCATCTTGACCTTGCTTCAAGGTCAAGGTCGCAGGGGCCATAAATGTTGCCTAAAAAACAGCTATTTTTCACATTTTTCCCATTTTCCCTGAAGTTTTTGAGATTGAATACCTCACCTATATATGATATATAGGGCAAAGTAAGCCCCATCTTTTGATACCAGTTTGGTTTACCTTGCTTCAAGGTCAAGGTCACAGGAGCTCTTCAAAGTTGGATTGTATACATATTTTGAAGTGACCTTGACCCTGAACTATGGAAGATAACTGTTTCAAACTTAAAAATTATGTGGGGCACATGTTATGCTTTCATCATGAGACACATTTGGTCACATATGATCAAGGTCAAGGTCACTTTGACCCTTAAGAAATGTGACCAAAATAAGGTAGTGAACCACTAAAAGTGACCATATCTCATGGTAGAAAGAGCCAATAAGCACCATTGTACTTCCTATGTCTTGAATTAACAGCTTTGTGTTGCATGACCTTGGATGACCTTGACCTTGGGTCAAGGTCACATGTATTTTGGTAGGAAAAATGTGTAAAGCATGTGAGTCGTATGGGCTTTGCCCTTCTTGTTATTGTTATTGTTCAAGAGTTGTACAGAGTACGTACGTATGCACACTTTTACGTAATGAAGTTGATGTATGCTAATGACGTAAAGAAAATATGTACGGTCCTGAAAGAACCGTCAGTAAATACTTCCTCTTTTTACATTTAGTCAAGTTTTGACTAAATATTTTAACATCGAGGGGGAATCGAAACGAGGGTCGTGGTGTATGTGTGTGTGTATGTGTGTGTGTGTGTGTGTGTGTGCGTGCGTGTAGAGCGATTCAGACCAAACTACTGGACCGATCATTATGAAATTTGACATGAGAGTTCCTGGGATTGATATCCCCATACGTTTTTTTCATTTTTTTGATAAATGTCTTTGATGACGTCATATCCGGCTTTTCGTGAAAGTTGAGGCGGCACTGTCACGCCCTCATTTTTCAACCAAATTGGTTGAAATTTTGATCAAGTAATCTTCGACGAAGCCCGGGGTTCGGTATTGCATTTCAGCTTGGTGGCTTAAAAATTAATTAATGACTTTGGTCATTAAAAATCTGAAAATTGTAAAAAAAAATAAAAATGTATAAAACGATCCAAATTTACGTTTATCTTATTCTCCATCATTTGCTGATTCCAAAAACATATAAATATGTTATATTCGGATTAAGAACAAGCTCTGAAAATTAAATATATAAAAATTATTATCAAAATTTTTTTTTCGAAATCAATTCAAAAACACTTTCATCTTATTCCTTGTCGGTTCCTGATTCCAAAAATATATAGATATGATATGTTTGGATTAAAAACACGCTCAGAAAGTTAAAACGAAGAGAGGTACAGAAAAGCGTGCTATCCTTCTTAGCGCAACGAATACCCCGCTCTTCTTGTCAATTCCACGGGCACTGCCTTTGCCACGGGCGGTGGAGTGACGATGCTACGAGTATACGGTCTTGCTGCGTTGCGTTGCGTTCAGTTTCATTCTGTGAGTTCGACAGCTACTTGACTAAATATTGTATTTTCGCCTTACGCGACTTGTTTTTTTTTTTTACATTTTCTCTTCTTAAAAAAACAAAAAACATCTTCTTCAAAAAGCTAAAAAGAAAACATAAAGAAAGGCGGAAAAAATAGCTTCAGAACGACTTTTTGCGTTATAAAGGGGGGGGGGGGGAGGTGGGGGGGGGGGGGGGAGGGGAGCAGGGGCGGATCTGGGGGGGGGGGTGCAATGGGTGCAATTGCACCCCCCCCCCCCCAGCGGGACAAAAAAAAAAGAAGAAGAAAAAAAAAGAAAAATGTATCACCTGAAAATAGCACTTTACACGCTCAGATTGCACCAGATTGCACAATTTTGCTTCCTTTTTAAAAAAAAAATTCCGGGGGGGCATGCCCCCGGACCCCCCTAGCATGCTCGGCGCTTCGCGCCATCGGTTCGGCGCTTCGCGCCTTCGCTGATAAGATAAAAAAAAAAAAAAAAAAAAAGAACTTTGCACCCCCCCCTTTCAAAACCCAGATCCGCCCCTGGGGAGGATAAATGTCATGTTCGCACCGGCATTCAGAGGTCGACATGCAAAATATCACGAAAGAAAGAAGATGATATGAAATAAATTTGCGCTACCAAAATCAACACATTTAATGTTTTGATAAGAATATATTGTTTTTGAATAGATCAATATATGATGACGTGATCATTTTGATGCTAGACATATTGACACGTATATATATAGTTTCACGAATGACTATTTTTAGTCCTTTTGTATAATGTAAAATTTAACATAATGAGTTTTTCTGCACCGCATGTAAATGAGAAAGTATGTGTACAAACAGAAAACACACAGTTACCATGTTTGTTATCACGTGTTTATTGATTGATTAACATTTTGGAGGAGAAAAAAAATCACATTTAATTCAGTGAATGCAGGAGTGAGCAGCTCAGTTTTAAGCCCAGAGCTCACTCTGTCTGAAGAGATGCCTGCTCCTGACAAACGCCGCCGCAGAATCGCTCAGAGCACTGTACAAGCTTCGATTTTTCTTTTTGTCGCAGATAGCAGGAAAGGAACAGTTACAACAGTTTAAGATTGACACACTTATCCCTCACATGACGTCACATACCTACATACTCAAAAGTTGCACTAAGGAATCATCAAATACTTTCGCGTACATGCAGTTATACTTTTGACGCTCGAGTTCGTTCCCCTTGCTTACTTCCGCATGTTTCAGCCTTACGCTGGCCCGACTCAACAGTGAAAAAAAAAAAGATTCGTAAACGAATTATTTTTAGTTTTCGACTCCTTGCAAGAAAGTGAACGTGACTTGGTATTTATTCAACTGGATGGATGCCTGAGGCACGGCTGTAGAAGCCAACGGGGCGCCGTGCACCTGGGTGTGAGAATTCTGGCAACTTTACTTACAACACGGTTCTGTTAGATGTTTTGTATGATCCACTTGATAGGATATGTCAGTAATAGAATTCTTTTGTCTTACATTTACTGTATCATATTATTGCTTGGTAATGCACCTTTCCTCCCTAATGCCTCGGTCTCACATCTGGAAGTCGGAAGAGGCCGAGAGTTCGTGAGAATTAGCAATTTTGTTTTTGAAAAGTCGGATAGTTCGGAAGGCCCTTCAGAAATTTTCAAAACGGTCGGAAGAGCCTCCCGACTCAGCCTGACGAATAGAAATTTGTCGGGTGGTTGTCGTAAGCGTGTCGGTTTAGTCGTAAGGCGATTCTGATTGGTCGTAACGGTAGTCGGAAGACTCGTAAGGGTGGTCGGATTTGTCGGTAGCATAGTTTCGTTCGGATATTTAGTCGTAAGGGCAGTCTGATTTGTCGTTAGGACAGTCGTTAGCTAGTCGGTTTAGTCGTTACACTGGTCGTGAGAGTCGGCTATTGTTCGGAAGTTTTTCAGCCGGGCCTGTCGTAACTGCAGTCGGAATTGTTGTTACTGCAGTCGGAAGTGTCTGGACACATGTCGGATTTGTCGGCCCTAAAGTCGGGTGGTTGTCGTCTGCTTGTCGGCTACATGGTCGGATCAGTCGTAAGGACAGGTCGGGAGTGAAATTTGGAGCCAAATTTGCATCCGACACTTCCGACCTAGCCGACTTAACTATCCCCGACACTTCCGAAAAATCGTATATGTGAGACCGAGGCATAAAGCAGCAACACTGAAATGTCGCGCTGTGACAGCGGCCCCCCCCCCCCCCCCCCCCGTCCCACCCGAACCCCCCTCTCTCACCCCACCAACAATCATGCACCCCCCCCCCCCCCACACTCCAACAACCACCCTTCCCCTCCCACCTTCCATTCTGTAAGACTTATAGTTAATCGGACTTGTACGGCGTTCCAATCTGAAAATGAACCACGAAAAATTAAAACAAGACTGGAGACAGACAGATAGACAGACAGACAGACAGACAGACAGCCTGACAGATAGACAGACAGACAGACAGACAAACAGAAACAGAGACAGATAGACAGACAGACAGACAGACAGACAGACAAGACAGACAGACAGACAGACAAGACAGACAGACAGATAGATAGATAGACAGCCAGATAGACAGATAGACAGATAGACAGACAGACAGACAGAGACCGAGTTTGAGCTGACCAAAGGGACAGTGTTAAAAAGCTGGTGCCCCAGAGATGTAAGTGCTGTTCAACATTATAATCACATGCCTTTTTACATTTAGTCAAGTTTTGACTAATAAATTTAATATTTTAACATAGAGGGGGAATCGATACGAGGGTCGTGGTGTATGTCTGTGTCTGTGCGTGTGTGTGTGTAGAGCGATTCAGACCAAACTACTGGACCGATCTTTATGAAATTTGACATGAGAGTTCCTGGGAATGATATCCCCGGATGTTTTTTCTTTTTTTCGATAAATACTTTTGATGACGTCATATCCGGCTTTTTGTAAAAAGTTGAGGCGGTACTGTCACAGCCTCAATTTTCAATCAAATAGATTGAAATTTTGTCCAAGCAATCTTCGACGAAGGCCGGACTTCGGTATTGCATTTCAGCATGGAGGCTTACAAATTAATTAATGACTTTGGTCATTAAAAATCTGAAAATTGTAATTAAAATTATTTTTTTATAAAACGATCCAAAATTACTTTTATTTTATTCTTCATTATGTTCTGATTCCAAAACCATATAAATATGTTATATTCGGATTAAAAACGAGATCTACAATTTTAAAATATAAAAATTATGATTACAATTAAATATCCGAAATCGTTTCAATAGCTATTTCATCTTATTCCTTGTCGGTTCCTGATTCCAATAACATATAGATATGATATGTTTGGATTAAAAACACGCTCGGAAAGTTAAAACGAAGAGAGGTACAGTAAAGCGTGCTATGAAGCACAGTGCAACCGCTACCGCGCCAAACAGGCTCGTCACTTTCACTGCCTTTTGCACTTGCGGCGGAATACGTTCAGTTTCATTCTGTGAGTTCCACAGCTTGACTAAATGTAGTAATTTCGCCTTACGCGACTTGTTTAAAACTCGACCAGCCTTCTATTGGTCCACTCTGAGGCCAGTATTAGTAACTGATAACCAATGATAACTTGCGAACTATGATAATTTGTGAACTATGATAAGTTAATTGTGAACTATGATAAGTTGTTACTCAGCATTATACGGCCTAAGTTCGCGTGTGCGAACGTGCCAAATATCCAATCAAGGTTTTGAGATATGCTAATCTCCGTGTGATTGGGAAACCAAGGTTCACTTTTTTCTCGCCTTTAGTCGAGTGCATGCGTCAGGTGATATGGTGTTTTTGAACTGATTGTGCAAGATTCACTCTATCTCTGATAAAAGTTATAACAATTTAACAAAACATTCTCCCCAGTACACTGCCACACAGAAAACAAGGGAGGTTTTTTGAAACACAGCGAGGTCACGTGGTATGTCCAAGCCAGTGTCAACCCTCAACGGTATTTTCTTCCACCCTTTCCTGCTCTTGTTTCTCAAACAAACAAGCAAAAACGTTTATTAACACACTCACAAATCGCACTGACACACATAGTAACTTTTCATTTTTCATCCACAGATCATGCGAGTGCTGCTCTTCGTCCTTGCCTTTGGGCTGGCCTACGCCCTTGACCTTGACGCCGAGTGGGTGACCTTCAAGAAGTCGTACAACAAACAGTACAAGGATGTTGAGGAGGAGAGTTTCAGGTACACACACACACACAC
>NW_027126803.1:0-3000 GCF_037325665.1 Littorina saxatilis | reverse complement strand
CACAGTCACTCACTCGCATGCATGTATGCACAAAATCGCATTACACTTTAATGTTGCTGGCCACTGGAACTACTGCAGCCAGTACCACTTTAAACCTCAAAACATGGCATTAGTATACGAAATTGATAATAAACTGTGTCACCACACAGATTTTAATATCTGTAGATTGACGCGAGAACGATCCCTGTAGCCTAACTTAGCGCAACTCCGTTGCTGCAAGCTTTTCAATGGGAGGAAGTGAAAAATTCAACAACAAGAAGAGCAAACGCTCGATCGAGTCACTTTCGCAGTTCTGAATATTATATGAGGCATCAGATGGACAGGAAGAAATTGCTATTCACAACACAATACAGATGTAAATAATTTGATGTAAAGAATAATCCTATAAAGTTTGAATCAAATCCGATGAATAGTTTCAGAGATATGATATTTCAATTTTTTTCCTTCAAGACATACCTGTGACCTTGAAAAAGGTCAAAGGTCACCAAAGCAGACGTCAAAGTGTAGAGGTCACTGGGAGTCACGTTCACATAAAATTTGAGCCCGGTCACTTTTATAGTTTCCGAGAAAAGCCCAACGTTAAGTTGTGTGTTGCCGAACAGAAAAGGCTAGTTATCTCCCTTGTTTTTCTGATAACGTTCGTAAAAGGCTACAGATGTAAATACTTTGATGTAAAGAATAATCCTACAAAGTTTCAATCACATCCGATGAACTTTGTCAAAGATATAAAATGTCTAATTTTTCCTTTGACGCTGACCTGTGACCTTGAAAAAGGTCAAAGGTCAACGAAACCATCGTTAAAGTGTAGAGGTCATTGGAGGTCACGACTAAACAAAATATGAGCCGGATCGCTTTGATAGTTTCCGAGAAAAGTCCAACGTTAAGGTGGTGTCTACGGACGGCCGGACGGCCGGCCGGACGGACGGCCGGCCGGACGGCCGGCCGGACAGACTAACACTGACCGATTACATAGAGTCACTTTTTCTCAAGTGACTCAAAAATTGTTTCTGCATGGCGTACTGACTAAACGTTCTGGTTTTGTTCTGGTATGAACGTGCATGCATGCCCATTTCCGGTTGCTAGAACTTATACGTCACCTGACAATCTCTCTAGTGCATGTAATATTTCATCATCCCGAGACAGACACAAGAATGAATCTTGTATACTGTGTTCAAAGACAGCAGACTCACCATTCTGGCTTTTGTCCTCATACGATCAAATTATTCATGAATGCACTATTTCATTTCCCACTGCGAGTTGAACTTCTGCTTCCAGACAATCTACTGGCAAATGTCATATTTCAAGAACTCCCCAAAGTCCCATTGTGGCAAGGCATACAAACTAATGTACTGTTCACATGGCAAACTTCCTACCAACTTTCAAGCTATTTTAGTCGGCGCCAAGTTAAATCAAAATCGCTGCCCATGTGAACAGCGCAAACGCTCAAGCCAATTTTAAGAGGCGATTCTCAGCAGACTTAAACGCCAGTTCAGCGATCGGAGCTACCTCTAATCAGATTAAAGCGGGAAGAGCAGTTTGCCGTTAGAGCTAACCAATCAGGCGCTACTAAGGAAAGCCTGCACAAAATCTGTGCCACGTTACGGCCGAGTTGAGCAGCGCTCAACTGAGTTTTCGAATCACGGCTTAATCTGTCCTAAATCGAACCTAAGTCGTTGGGGTCCATCATATGGCAGATTTTTTGGCGACTTGGCCTCATCAAATTGGGAGCTATAATAATAATTAACTCGTCAGTGGCCTTCGAAGACCTCGTATCTTCAACTGAAATCATAGTTCTGAGATAATGAGTGTTTTAAAAATCAAATTCCTCTTCACCAGATCAAAACGTGTAGATACGAGGTTTTCACTTTTTTGTTTTGAACTTTTTTGTTTTGAATTTAAGGAACAATTACGAGGATTTTCAACAGACTCGCAGGGATTCAAACAGACAATACGAGGTTTTCCCGCTAATGTCGCTAATGTCTCAACACCCAACGGCAATACGAGGTTTTTAAAATCAGGGGAAAAAGACCTTTCGCGGCAAAATAGATAGAGTTACAAGCTTTTCACAGATGATAGGAACAAAATCAAGGGACGGAACCATGCAAAAAATCCGAAAATCGGGAAAATGTAAGTTACGAGGTCTTCGAAGGCCACTGACGTATTTCAAACCAACAAAAGTTGGGGGAAAGTTGGTTAAAATTCTGCCATGTAAACGGCACTGTATAGAAAATGTCTACTCAGTTACTGCTTTGGGCAGAGTCCAGAGGCCAAGAAAAACTGTATACCTTACTTGTATCATGGTGTCCACAAACTTATAAATGGACGGTTTCTGGCATCACACTACTGACATTTCTGTAGCTGCTGCCGCTATGCAGCCAAGCTCCATCCCCACCCCCAATGCATCATATCCACGCACGCGCGCGCGCACACACACACACACACACGCACACACACACTGCGCACACACACACACACACACATGCTCACGCACACACACATACACAACACCCGGCTCCCCCCCCCCTCCCCCCTCTCTCTCTCTGTCTCTCTCTCTCTCGGTTAGCCTGTTTTTGTTAGCCAGAGAAATCGCAACCCCCAAGATGCAACTGCCGCAAAAATGGCTGAAATGAGAAAAACGACGTTGAAGATAGAACTATTCAAATATTGTCTTCATTGACACATAAATATGACACTTTTGACAAAAACACAGACACACATGTATTTTAGGTATGTTATGGAACCTTTATCTGCACACACACAAAAATTTAAATTTTGAACAATTTGATCAATTTTGCACTGGCCCAGAAGTTTTTTTTTAACAGCAGGTTTTTAGTCTGACTGAAACTATTTGAATCACTGGACTGCTAATAACCGACTCAGATGAAACCGATTGTTTATTCGTCAAGTCCCAGTCCCACTCTCAAAGAAGAAGACGAAAAAAATGTAGAAATAAAATGAAAAGATCTGAAGAAAACAATAACAGCAAACGCCGGTACGCAT
>NW_027126802.1:0-1630 GCF_037325665.1 Littorina saxatilis | reverse complement strand
TTTTACACTGTTCTAAAAACTCATATTCGCAATAGTTATAACTTTTGTCATGTAATCATGTTTTTATATTTAGTCAAGTTTTGACTAAATATTTTAACATCGAGGGGGAATCGAGACGAGGGTCGTGGTGTATGTGCGTGTGTGTGTGTGTGTCTGTCTGGTGTGTGTGTGTAGAGCGATTCAGACTAAACTACTGGACCGATCTTTATGAAATTTGACATGAGAGTTCCTGGGTATGAAATCCCCGAACGTTTTTTTCATTTTTTTGATAAATGTCTTTGATGACGTCATATCCGGCTTTTCGTGAAAGTTGAGGCGGCACTGTCACGCCCTCATTTTTCAACCAAATTGGTTGAAATTTTGGTCAAGTAATCTTCGACGAAGCCCGGACTTCGGTATTGCATTTCAGCTTGGTGGCTTAAAAATTAATTAATGACTTTGGTCATTAAAAATCTGAAAATTGTAAAAAAAAAATAAAAATTTATAAAACGATCCAAATTTACGTTTATCTTATTCTCCATCATTTGCTGATTCCAAAAACATATAAATATGTTATATTCGGATTAAAAACAAGCTCTGAAAATTAAATATATAAAAATTATTATCAAAATTAAATTGTCCAAATCAATTTAAAAACACTTTCATCTTATTCCTTGTCGGTTCCTGATTCCAAAAACATATAGATATGATATGTTTGGATTAAAAACACGCTCAGAAAGTTAAAACAAAGAGAGGTACAGAAAAGCGTGCTATCCTTCTTAGCGCAACTACTACCCCGCTCTTCTTGTCAATTTCACTGCCTTTGCCATGAGCGGTGGACTGACGATGCTACGAGTATACGGTCTTGCTGAAAAATGGCATTGCGTTCAGTTTCATTCTGTGAGTTCGACAGCTACTTGACTAAATATTGTATTTTCGCCTTACGCGACTTGTTACATTTAGTCAAGTTTTGACTAAATGTTTTAACATAGAGGGGGAATCGAGACGAGGGTCGTGGTGTATGTGTGTGTGTGTGTGTGTGTGTGTGTGTGTGTGTGTGTGTGTGTGTCTGTGTGTGTGTGTGTGTAGAGCGATTCAGACTAAACTACTGGACCGATCTTTATGAAATTTGACATGAGAGTTCCTGGGTATGAAATCCCCGAACGTTTTTTTTTCATTTTTGATAAATGTCTTTGATGACGTCATATCCGGCTTTTGTAAAAGTTGAGGCGGCACTGTCACGCCCTCATTTTTCAATCAAATTGTTGAAATTTTGGCAAGTAATCTTCGACGAAGCCCGGATTCGGTATTGCATTTCAGCTTGGTGGCTTAAAAATTAATTAATGACTTTGGTCATTAAAAATCTGAAAATTGTAAAAAAAATAAATTTTTTATAAACGATCCAAATTTACGTTTATCTTATTTTTCATTATTTGCTGATTCCAAAAACATATAAATATGTTATATTTGGATTAAAAACCAGCTCTGAAGATTAAAATATGAAAATTATGATTTAAATAAAACTTCCTAAATCCATTTAAAAACTATTTCATCTTATTCCTTGTCGGTTCCTGATTCCAAAAAAAACATATAGATATGATATGTTTGGATTAAAAACACGCTCAGAAAGTTAAAACGAAGAGAGGTACAG
>NW_027126801.1:2500-14797 GCF_037325665.1 Littorina saxatilis | reverse complement strand
ACTTAAGTTCTTCTTCTTCTTCTTGTCGATCACTCAGATGGAAACGCCGGTTCTCCGCGCAAATGTTGCCGTGCGCTGTAGGTCGTCCAGACTGCCATAGAGCTTCCCTTGCACCGTGGTCGCCTCCGCCCAGATCTGGCTCCTGAGGCCATCGTGTAGTGGGCAAGTCTGCAGCAGGTGTTCCGTTGTCATGCTGCCTGTTTGACAAGGGCACTGGTCTGACTGGCCAATTCTGAACTTGGTGAAAAGGTGGTGGTTCATTCGGTTGTGGCCTGTCCGCAGCCTGAATATGAGGACCTGCTCAGACCTTGTGAGCAGGTGAAAGGCGTCGTTTTTGTTGTAGTGTGGGTGCTGCTGCAACCACTTTTTGTGTTGCTTGGTCTTGATGATGGTCTTGGCTTCTTTGGAGGTGGTTGATCTGTCGGCGTCCCACAAGGTTCTGTCCTCGGCCCTGTCCTTTTCACCCTGTTCACCCAACCCCTCTCCCTGGTCATCGAACGCCACGGCCTGAACTACAACTCCTTTGCCGATGACACGCAGCTCCAGAACAGCGCCAAGCCGGAGGACGTTGACGATCTCCTTGGATCCATCTCCAGTTGTTTCACTGACATCAAGAACTGGATGACTGAGAACAAGTTGAAGCTGAACAGTGAGAAGACGGAGGCCCTTCTCGTTGGAACACGACAGAAGATTGCTTCCCTCACTGTGACCGACCTCCAGCTGGATGACGCGACTGTTCCATTCTCCCCTGCTGTCAAGAGCCTTGGCGTCTTTCTCGACTCCACTCTCTCCATGCAGACACACATCTCCTTCATCATCAAGACCTGCTTTTTCCACCTACGACGCATCGCCTCCATCCGTCGCTACCTCACCCACGACGCCTGTGTCAAGCTGGTTGTCTCCCTCATCTTCAGTCGTCTGGACTACTGCAACTCCCTTCTGGCTGGCGTCCCCGCCTCATCCATTCATGGCCTTCAACGAGTCCAGAACGCCGCTGCCAGGCTGACGTTGAGGAAGACGAAGCGAGACCACATCACCCCCCTACTTCGCTCCTTGCACTGGCTCCCTGTCAACACCCGAATCTTCTACACACTGTCCACTCTGGTCTACAAGTGTCTCAACGACTCTGCTCCCGAGTACCTTCAATCCTCCCTGGACCTGTACACCCAGCCCTCCGACCGTCCCCTTCGTTCTGCTGCTGACCCTCTCCGCCTCCACATCCCTCGCTCGAAACTCGCATCTGCTGGTCAGCGTGCATTTCCCTCCGCGGGCCCCTCCGTCTGGAACTCCCTGCCGCTTGAGCTTCGCCAGAGCCCCTCTCTTGACGCGTTCAAGAGTAGGTTGAAGACTCAGTTCTTCCCGTAGCTGGCTGCGACTTTCATGCTCGACGTGATGTGTTGTGCCCCAAAAGACATTCTTGTGCTGTGCTCTGTGAGAGGTGTTTTCTTTGTGCTTAATATTATTTTGTTTGGACCTAGCTATTGATGTGTACATTGTTGTTAAACAGTTGTTTGTTTACCAGGGTTTGCTAGTGTGTGATAGGGTTCGTGTCCGTCTGAAGATGTTAGTTTCTTTGTTAGTCCTGTGTTGACAACTCTTCGACAAGCGCTTAGAACTGTACCCACGGAATACGCGCTATATAAGCTTCATATTGATTGATTGATTGATTCTGGTCCTTCGTAGTGCCCTCCTTTGCCAGAGTATCTGCGGCTTCGTTGCCTAGTATGTTGCAGTGAGAGGGGACCCATTGCAGCACGACTGTGTGGGCTCTGCACAGGGAGGTCAAGGCGGATGACAGGTCATTCAGTTCTTTGTCTTTGGCAGTGTCTAAGGCCTGCAGGACTGACTTTGCGTCGCTGAATAACACAACGTTGTTGGGGGAGAGTGGACTGTGCTCAATGTGGGCTGCACCTGTCTGGAGCGCTATTGCTTCAGCCTTGAAGTTGGTGGAGTAGAGGCCGGTAGCGAGGGAGATGTGTTCTTCTTCTCGACCTCCTGGGTACATTATGTAGATTCCGGCACCACCACTTCTGACAGCCTGGTCGGCAGATCCGTCAGTGTATACATGAGTCCTTTGGGTAGGAGTTGTGGATGTGTTCAATGGTGAGAGACTTCAGTTCAGCACAGCTCTGGGAGTCTTTCTTTCCAACGCCAGGAATACTGCAGCGTATCTGGGGTCTTCCATCATCACTCCAGCTTGGGTTTTCAAGGTATTGGGGGATATCTTTGGGTTGCTGGTCCAGGATATCTTGGTGTCTCCTTTCCTTTCACTTAAGTTGAGGCGGCACGTATTTCTTCTTATGAATCTTATATTGATAAATTAATTTGCTCATTAAAATCTAACAATTCTGATGAAAATTGAAATTTTGATTGCAGATTCAAAAATGATTGCATTGCATTCCTTATCATTTCCTGAATCCAAAAATATTTAGAATGTGTATGTTTTCGCTAAAATTGTGTTCAGAATTTAAGAATATCGGTTACGCAAAATAGGTCCCATATGTTCGCATGATTCGTCGAGACCAGGTCGACCCGTTTTAGTTAACAGATTTTGGATAGCCAGGCATAAGTAGTCTTGGTGATGAAGCATAATCCCGGGTTTAGTGTCGAGGTTGACGAAATGTTTTGATATCTCTTAATTGACGCGACGAGTTTGTTAATCATCTGTTTCCGAGAATAACTAATGTCAGCATTCCTGTTGTAACAGTTGCAAATCGTTAGGTTCAAGACTTGCTAATGTCAGAGTTGACTCCCTGCGTGCTAAAACGGGTCCTCTCGGGAAGACTTCAGTAATTGCACAATCTGCATTTAACTACCGTATCCGATTCTGACTGCAGAGTCATGTGTACATGGTCTTAATTGTATTATTTAATGTCAAATTATCGAAATGCCGATCAATGTTTGCACTCAAAATGTAGCGGGAATGAAGGTAAATAGAACTTTGAGTGGAAGGTCGTTTGTTTTCCGTGCTTAGTGGGTTCCTCTCTCTCTCTCTATTTGTCTCTCTCTTCCCTCTCTCTCTCTCTCTCTCTCTCTCTCTCTCTCTCTCTCTCTTTTTTCTCTCTCTCTTTCTCTCTCTATTTCTCTGTCTCTGTCTGTCTGTCTGTCTGTCTGTCTGTCTGTCTCTCTCTCTCTCTCTCTCTCTCTCTCTCTCCCCGTCTCACACACACATACACACACACACACACACACACACACACACAAACACACACACACTCACTCTCATTCATTCTCTCTCTCTCTCTCTCTCTCTCTCTCTCTCTCTCTCTCTCTCTCTCTCTCTTTTTTCTCTCTCTCTTTCTAGGTTTCAAATTCCCTCTTTGGAGTGTTCCTTGGGGCAAGTATAGTTTCTTGATGTCTCTAAAAGAAACTGCAGCAAAAAAACAAGAGGCGAAGCCTTCAAGGCTCACGTAAGAAATCGACAAACAGTAACACAAACTCAAACACTCCGTCACACATACACACACACACACAGTAATCATTGGTGACACTGCAAGAAAGAGAGACACTAGATCTAGATCTGCCTGTCTGCATGTAGCCTACTTACAGACACGACTGCCAAATAGTCTCGGCCCGCTCAAAATAACAATGACCGAGACATTCCTTCGCGTGACGTCTAACCCTCTTACGCCATAATGTGACGTCTTCAAATGACGAAATGTTAAAGTTTCTACCACAGACATACACACGCACGCACGCACGCACATACGCACATACGCACATACGCACGCACGCACAGACAGACAAAGTTACGATCGCATAGGCTACACTTCGTGAGCCAACAATTGACGATTATGATGCATGTGAAAATGACATTGTGCATATTAGATTTCCTCTAGTCATGCTATGAAGCATGCAGGTCTGTAAATGTTTTGTAAGATCAGCTACAAAGACATTCTTGATGGGCAAAACATAAAGTCTTAATTGTAAATCAGCCAAATGCAAAATAAGCCATAAATAAAAAAAAACTAATATATACGAACAATAAAAAAACACATAAACGGAACAGACGTATAATCCACCAAGTAGCCAACCTAGCTATCAATCTAAAAATCGATCTATGATGATAATGTTGTTTTACGCCCTCACGGTAAAACTGTTACGAAGCATTTTCCCGGGTGTTACCCACACTTCAGATAAAATACACAGGTGTATGCATGTTTAGGTGTAATCAGCCACTTGCACTTATGGCAGAGTGACCGAGGTCTTTTACGTGCCATTGTGGTGACACGGGGGTGGGACATGGATACCGTCTCGGAGTCTGCGCATACAGTTGACCCGTGTCCGTTCCGGCCTGGTTTCGAACCCGTGACCCTAGGATCACAAGCTCAGTGCTTTACCACGTCAGCTACGCGGCCCCCTGAATCGATTTACTGTTCAGTCACTTCTTTCTGTGAATCAATCAATGAAGGAATGACTCTGCCCCTGGCCTTTTTATATTTAGTCAAGTTTTGACTAAATATTTTAACATCGAGGGGGAATCGTGTCTGTGCGTGTGTGTGTGTGTGTGTCTGTGTGTGTGTGTAGAGCGATTCAGACTAAACTACTGGACCGATCTTTATGAAATTTGACATGAGAGTTTCTGGGTATGAAATCCCCGAACGTTTTTTTCATTTTTTTGATAAATGTCTTTGATGACGTCATATCCGGCTTTTCGTGAAAGTTGAGGCGGCACTGTCACGCCCTCATTTTTCAACCAAATTGGTTGAAATTTTGGTCAAGTAATCTTCGACGAAGCCCGGGGTTCGGTATTGCATTTCAGCTTGGTGGCTTAAAAATTAATTAATGACTTTGGTCATTAAAAATCTGAAAATTGTAAAAAAAAATAAAAATTTATAAAACGATCCAAATTTACGTTTATCTTATTCTCCATCATTTGCTGATTCCAAAAACATATAAATATGTTATATTCGGATTAAAAACAAGCTCTGAAAATTAAATATATAAAAATTATTATCAAAATTAAATTGTCCAAATCAATTTAAAAACACTTTCATCTTATTCCTTGTCGGTTCCTGATTCCAAAAACATATAGATATGATATGTTTGGATTAAAAACACGCTCAGAAAGTTAAAACAAAGAGAGGTACAGAAAAGCGTGCTATCCTTCTTAGCGCAACTACTACCCCGCTCTTCTTGTCAATTTCACTGCCTTTGCCATGAGCGGTGGACTGACGATGCTACGAGTATACGGTCTTGCTGAAAAATGGCATTGCGTTCAGTTTCATTCTGTGAGTTCGACAGCTACTTGACTAAATATTGTATTTTCGCCTTACGCGACTTGTTTTAACATGTTCCCAGCCGTCTGTCTGTCTGTCTGTCTGTCTTTCTGTCTGCCGGCCTTCCTCTCCACCTTCCTGTGTGTCTGCATGTCTGCCTGGCTGCATGACAGCTAACCTTATCGCGATCACATAATTTTGTGTATAATGGAAAAATACATCTGCGCAGAGTCAGCGGCGCTGCTTGATGCGATAGGGATTCTGACGAGTACTTGGCCCGTTTTCTTTTCACGCAACGTGTAGCGGGCTGGGGAAAAAAAATTACCTCAATAATCTGCGGCTTTTTAGCCGTGGTAAGATAAATATACTCAAGGAAAAAAAAACATAATTAAAACAAAGTTTAAGAAAAGACATACAAAAATCGCACAGAAAGATGACTGGCAAGCTTAAGAATACCAATGATAGCCCCTTGTCCATCTACGGCATTTTCCCACAATCATCATCAACATCAATTGTTAAACCCAGGTTTGAACAGCTTGAATTCACCGAAGGAAAACAGTAAAGATGCGACATCTCTAAAGTAACTTTCAGAGGAACTTTCAAAACTGTATTTTGAAAGGACAAAGGTTTCAGAGTGAGCCTAATCCTCCAGGCTGTCCCGTTTATCACAAACAGAGTAGAAGTGCAACAGGAAGCAAAAGCAAAGTGAAACAGTACGAGCAAATGAAAAAGAACGATGTGGACACTTCGAATGCAAGTCAAATCTAGCCAGACCAGACAGAACTAACCCTAACCCAAATTGAGGCTTGTCACTCTTTCACGCTGAAAACAACACGGGGTACATTATTTCGGTAAGAGTGCCAGAGCCACGCTGACACAAGTGTTCCGGTCGTTCTCATTATGGCACAAACAAGCAAGACCAGACAAGCTGGGAATTGTCACTCTTTCACGCTGAAAGAAATCCTCAGGAATGCATGAGCCACACTGACACAAGTTTTCCGGTCGTTCTCATTAGGGTTCTGGTACGTCTGTTGGTTTCCTGGAAGGACTTGTCACCAGCATGATATCAAGTAGATCTTGTGCTCTTTAAAGATAGTATACCGAAGGCGACATTTTAAAAAGTTTCTGACGATTTGGACTTCAAAAAGTTCAAGGGACATTCGCTGTACTGTAATGATTTGCTCAAATCTGCTACTAAACTATGCTAAATAATTAAATAAATCTTAATGAGCGAGCGGTTTGCTTCGCCCAGCTCTTCTGTCAGGAAGGAATCCGGACTTCCGGTCGTCATTTTTATTTATTTAGTTTGAATAGATACCCATTCGTCAAAGCAAATTAAAACCGTTGGATTGAGGAAGTCAAACCTACAGTCTAGCTTACGCATGCAAATTCCGTGCCATACAGGGCTAATACGCTTCGCACAACAGAAACAAACACAATGTCCGTTGGAGAATATCACGGTCTGCAATGACTACCATACACAGAATTCATATTTGACAAATAGAACACTCAAACACTAATTCTAAGACCTTCCTCGTGTGTGTTGTCATGTCATCTTTTCAACTCCCAAAACGAACTTAGTAGCTCGCGGCTCAATTTCAAATCTGCATCTCTAGTATTAGCGCGTTAAATACTCAGGGTCGAAAGGTAGGACGACAATTATTACTCGCACAAAAAGGCGTCGCAATGAGAATTGCAAACTGGGATTCCTACTCAAAACACAGCCGTCTTCAATTTGAGTGACTCAGCGCTCAAACGTTAATTTTGAGGCATTACTAGTGTGTTGTCACATAACTACAACCCCCAACCTGAACTGTGCAGCTCTTTGCGCGATGGGAGACAGTTTTCTTCTTAGATATTATCCCTTTAAAGTTTGGTTCCTCCTTTATGTATCATAACCCTTTACATGGCCTAGTGGAGAATCTGTAGGGGAAGGGTTCCTAATATGGACCGGCTCCTAATATGGACCACCACCAACTAACGGCGCTAGAGCGCTCAAAAAAGTTTTATTCGCTGTATTCACCCTCTTTGAATAACTTGCACATGTCAAAACAGTTGCAGAAACACAAATCTCAAAACCGTTAGGCTTTTTCTCTTTTTTCACTTTTGGCAGCGTTCACTCTAAATTTGCCGCCTAAAACGGACTCGTTTCTGTCTACAGCCAAAGCTTTTATCAAACAGAAATGGCTATATATGACAGCTAAAACCGTATTTGTTACATTTTAGCAGTGTTGACCCCGAGTTTCTACTGCAAACAAAAAATAATAGCAAAATCTCAAAGTATGTGCGAGTCCCCTAATATGGACCACCTTCAACAAATCGAAGAAAATAAAAGCTAAAGGCTATTTTCATCAATTCATTAAGAAGCTTGCTGGTAATAACCTATAACTAGCCCTCGAGATTTAAAAAAAATGCAACGAAAAGTCTTCTTTTCGTGGAAGTTGATAATTTCAATTATTTTCACTCTGTTTTTGATAAGCTTCTTTAGTTTCCTGGTGTGCTTCAAATAATGCTCTCATCAACCCGAAACAGATAAATCTAGAGCATATTTTAATTAGGCTGACCTGTACACTAAGTTGTATCATGTTATTTTGAAATATAGGGGGCTTTTTACAGTGATTCGTGAAGGCCGCTTCACTGGTCCATATTAGGCGCCCAGGCTCCTAATATGGACCCTTTGTGATTTTTTCTGTATTTAATTTTTGCTGAATGTGTATCAAAGCTATTTTACTCGAATTAGGCCTAACGGTTAACCTAAGAAAGAAGGACTACCAAACACAAAATGAAACTTCTTTGCACGAAAACAAGCTAGTTATCAGCAATAAACAAAAAGTGGTCCATATTAGGGGCCCTTCCCCTACTCTTCTTTACTTATTTGAGTTCAAGATGGTTTGGTATTGCTTACACAGACGTCGTTTTCATTGTTGGCGTGCCTGTCAGTCTGTGTCTCTGTACGTCAGTCTGTGTGTAGTCTTGTCAGTGTGTGTTTAGTCTGAAGGTTTGTGTTTAGTCTGAATGTTTGTGTTTAGTCTGAATGTTTGTTTATCTGTCTGGTTGGCTGGTTGTGTCTGTGTCCGTATGCATGACTGATTTTCTTCTTCAGGTTGGTCGTCAAACTCCACAGGGACAAGTATTGCCACGCATCACTTTCGTTTCCAACCTGAATTGTTTGACGTCTTTCGACAGACAGACAGACTTACAGATAGACATAGCGAGATAGACATAGCGAGATAGACATAGCGAGATAGACATAGCGAGATAGACATAGCGAGATAGACATACAGATAGACATAGCGAGATAGACATAGCGAGATAGACATAGCGAGATAGACATACAGATAGACATAGCGAGATAGACATACAGATAGACATAGCGAGATTGACATACAGGTAGACATAGCGAGATAGACATAGCGAGATAGACATAGCGAGATAGACATACAGATAGACATAGCGAGATAGACATAGCGAGATAGACATAGCGAGATAGACATAGCGAGATAGACATAGAGACAGGGAGAGTTAGAGACAGGGAGGGAAAGGAGTCTTGCGAAGGACGTACGGAAGGACAGAAAAGGGCTAAAAGAAACAGAAGGTTGAAGCAGAAGAAAAAGTTTGTCTGGAGGCTAACTAACCAATTAGCAATATCGTCTTGCCATCTTCCATTCGCTCTGACGCTCCCTGAGGGTTCTTTCGATCAGCTCGAATAAGCTTTCCTGGTCAAATATACCCTGGGGCGTCTCCATCAATCATCTTGGAGAAAAGGCGAGAGACAATGCTTTCACGGGGTAATATCATGCAGGCGGTTTGCTTTTTATGTTAGACAAGAAGAAGAAGAACCACACAACAGAGAGCTGTCTATCTAATAATTACATTATTGGAAAGAGACAGAATACCTTCTTTTTTTCGGGTTTGGTCTTTGGCCTTCTTCTCTGCATCTTGTAAGCGAAACAAATGACATTTTCTTTTAAAAGTGGACTTTCTTATTATTACTTAACGTAAAACATCAGCACTCTGCTTCGAACGAGATTGGATATTTCGATTGAAGACGGGGCAAAATCGGGGTCTCATTGTCTGAATCGTGGAAGTTGCATAAGATCTACCCTGAAATATCGGCTTAATCAGCCCAACTAGAATAAGAAGAGCGCGCCGAAAAAAAGTTTACATGATCAAAGAACATAATTATTTTAATGGAGCTGCGAACTTTCGTATTAAAACATCGTTTTTTCTATCTTTTACGTTCTGTTTTCCTTATTTCTTCTTTTATAGTTTGCCTGCTTGGAATTCTACGTGCTCACTTGCGTCTGTTCTTTTCTTTCTTCCCTTTAAATTGTCGAGCAAAAGCAAGGGTATTATCTCTTGCACAACCAATGCAAACCCTTCAGAGATATTTCCGGAATTCGTCTATTGGTGGTGGTACTTCATTACTGAGGACCTATTGGTGGTGGTACTTCATTACTGAGGACCTATTGGTGGTGGTACTTCATTACTGAGGACCTATTGGTGGTGGTACTTCATTACTGAGGACCTATTGGTGGTGGTACTTCATTACTGAGGACCTATTGGTGGTGGTACTTCATTACTGAGGACCTATTGGTGGTGGTACTTCATTACTGAGGACCTATTGGTGGTGGTACTTCATTACTGAGGACCTATTGGTGGTGGTACTTCATTACTGAGGACCTATTGGTGGTGGTACTTCATTACTGAGGACCTATTGGTGGTGGTACTTCATTACTGAGGACCTATTGGTGGTGGTACTTCATTACTGAGGACCTATTGGTGGTGGTACTTCATTACTGAGGACCTATTGGTGGTGGTACTTCATTACTGAGGACGACTCAAATGCCGTATATATATGTTACAGTAAATTTGCGAAACTGAACATTTCAGTAAATTTGTGAATTTCCTGTTTCACTCAGGGATTTCACAAATTTCCTAAAGATTATAGGAAATTTGCGAATTTCCTGAAATAAGCATGCCATTTTTTCACAAATTTACTGAACAGTACAAAACGTATCAGTAAATTTGCAAAATTCTTTAAAAAAAACACCAAAAGAGTCAGTTTTCTTTATTTTACGTTGTGATTTTGATAGATTTACTACTAGAAGATTAGAAAAAAAAGAAAAAAAAAAGTTGATTTGAGCCGAACATCTTCAATTTTTGGGTCCGACACACCACCAACCCGCGACGCCAGCCACATGAAAGAAAGTGAGAAAAAAATCATGAGAAGTTTGTGGTGTTGGGATCACGAAAACTACTAAGTCTGACTTTGCAGTGCAGTCCGCGTTTGGTTCATTTTGCTAATAGGCAACCCAACATTCTTGCTCTGGCTGTCTATCTGCCAGCCTGTCTTTCTTTCTCTGTCTGCCTTTCTGTTTATCTGTACGTGTCTCTATCTCTATCTCTATCTCACTGTCGCTCTTTTTATCTGCCTGTCTGTCTGCTAGCCTGGTTGGCTGGGTGGCTTTCTGTCTGTGTCTCTGTCATATCTCGACGGGCCATGGTGGGCGTGATCGAATGATCAAAGAAACACAAAGGAAATATGCAAACATTAGTACAAAATCGCTCGAGCTTTTCAAGTCACTATGCGAGGAGTGTCAGAAAAAGATAAGGAGACCCATGACAAAAGGTGTAGTTGTTCGTCCAATCATCTCGAGGACAAGTTGATCTTGTTGACATGCAGTCCATGCCAAGCTACGGTTACAAATGGATCATGGTGTATCAAGACCATCTCACCAAGTTCTGCGTCCTCCGGCCTATTAGGAGCAAACGTGCTGTAGAGGTTGCAGCCCAGCTTCTTGACATCTTTCTCGTGATCGGTGCTCCTGCAATTCTCTAAAGCGATAACGGCACTGAGTTCACAGCCAACATCATTTCAGAACTAAAAGATTTTTGGCCAACATTGGTATTAGTTCACGGGAAGCCGCGACATCCACAAAGCCAGGGATCGGTTGAAAGAGCAAATGGTGACATCTGGCGGACAACTCAAAATGTCACAGCAGCCAATCCTGCACCAATAAATAAGACGCACCATGAAGACATTTTTAAGCGTCTTTTCATTGCCATATGTCTTGGTTTAAACACGGTTTTATTCAATTAAACATGAGACAATAATAAAACAAGTCGCGTAAGGCGAAATTACTACATTTAGTCAAGCTGTGGAACTCACAGAATGAAACTGAACGCACTGCATTTTTTTCACAATGACCGTAGTCCGCCGCTTGTGCATAACGGAGTGAAACTGACGAGCCTGTTCAGCGCGGTAGTGGTTTCGTTGTGCTGCATAGCACGCTTTTCTGTACCTCTCTTCGTTTTAACTTTCTGAGCGTGTTTTTAATCCAAACATATCATATCTATATGTTTTTGGAATCAGGAACCGACAAGGAATAAGATGAAATTGTTTTTAAATCGATTTCGGAAATTTAATTTTGATCATAATTTTTATATTTTTAATTTTCAGAGCTTGTTTTTAATCCAAATATAACATATTTATATGTTTTTGGAATCAGGAAATGATGTAAAATAAGATGAACGTAAATTTGGATCGTTTTATATAAAAAAAATTATTACAATTTTCAGATTTTTAATGACCAAAGTCATTAATTAATTTTTAAGCCACCAAGCTGAAATGCAATACCGAAGTCCGGATTTGTCGAAGATTGCTTTACAAAAATGTCAACCAATTTGATTGAAAAATGAGGGTGTGACAGTGCCGCCTCAACTTTTACAAAAAGCCGGATATGACGTCACCAAAAGTATTTATCGAAAAAATGAAAAACACATCTGGGGATATCATTCCCAGGAACTCTCATGTCAAATTTCATAAAGATCGGTCCAGTAGTTTGGTCTGAATCGCTCTACACACACACACACACACGCACAGACAGACACACACACACATACACCACGACCCTCGTCTCGATTCCCCCTCTATGTTAAAACATTTAGTCAAAACTTGACTAAATGTAACGAGAAATGATAGGGACACGAACTCAAGAGGATGCTTATATTACGTGCCATAAGTCTGTGCTGTACATGCCCTGCTTGGTTTGTTTTTATCTTGTGTCATAATGGT
>NW_027126800.1:7500-12817 GCF_037325665.1 Littorina saxatilis | reverse complement strand
CCCCTCCCCTTCCCCCTCCCTCCCTACGACGACCTTCCTCAGTTGCGACTCCCGTCCAAACTGAACAAGTTGAAGCAGCAGAGAGATAAGAGTTCACGAGAGTACTTCTGTTGCTATGTATATGCAGGTGCATGCTTCTCAAATGCTTGCTCAACCCTTTGTGTCGCTGTGTAATTTGAAGTTAAAGCGAACGCACATGCTTCTCAACAGTTTCTTTTGTATTGACTAAAACTACGGAGCCAAGGAAGGGTTGGGGAGGGTTGGGGAGGGGGGGAGAGGGGAGGAGGGTGGTCGGTGTGTGTGTGTGTATGTGGGTGGGGGTGGAGGTGGGTGGGTGGGGGGGCGTGACGTTAGGCCGGCGAGGAATAAAGTTTCCGACGAGAATTCTTCATCCACGCGTTTAGCACAAGGTCTCATGCATGGCTGATTCAAGTTTTTTGAAAATGTTTATGTAATAAAGATTTCGATTTATATGCCATACTTCTAATATCAGAGAATTACAAAACCGTTCCCAGGTTACAAAGCCCTTTTAGAGCGAGTGGGTTCTTCTAAATTGCGTCCCGACGTCTAGATACCCCAACAAGTCGCGTAAGGCGAAAATACAATATTTAGTCAAGTAGCTGTCGAACTCACAGAATGAAACTGAACGCAATGCCATTTTACTCGTAGCATCGTCAGGCCACCGCTCATGGCAAAGGCAGTGAAATTGACAAGAAAAGCGGGGTAGTAGTTGCGCTAAGAAGGATAGCACGCTTTTCTGTACCTCTCTTTGTTTTAACTTTCTGAGCGTGTTTTTAATCCAAACATATCATATCTATATGTTTTTGGAATCAGGAACCGACAAGGAATAAGATGAAAGTGTTTTTAAATTGATTTGGACAATTTAATTTTGATAATAATTTTTATATATTTAATTTTCAGAGCTTGTTTTTAATCCGAATATAACATATTTATATGTTTTTGGAATCAGCAAATGATGGAGAATAAGATAAACGTAAATTTGGATCGTTTTATAAATTTTTATTTTTTTTTACAATTTTCCGATTTTTAATGACCAAAGTCATTAATTAATTTTTAAGCCACCAAGCTGAAATGCAATACCGAACCCCGGGCTTCGTCGAAGATTACTTGACCAAAATTTGAACCAATTTGGTTGAAAAATGAGGGCGTGACAGTGCCGCCTCAACTTTCACGAAAAGCCGGATATGACGTCATCAAAGACATTTATCAAAAAAATGAAAAAAACGTTCGGGGATTTCATACCCAGGAACTCTCATGTCAAATTTCATAAAGATCGGTCCAGTAGTTTAGTCTGAATCGCTCTACACACACACACACACACACACACGCACGCACGCACACACGCACGCACATACACCACGACCCTCGTTTCGATTCCCCCTCGATGTTAAAATATTTAGTCAAAACTTGACTAAATATAACAAACATAAAACTGACATGGCTAACACTGACAGAGACGGTCACGTCGTGCATAAGTCTACATTTAGAATGCGCTAATGTCAGCACGAGGACGGTCACGTCGTGCATAAGTCTCCATTTAGAATACGCTAATGTAAGCACGAGGACAGTCACGTCGTGTATAAATCTCCATTTAGAATACGCTAATGTCACCACGGGTGTTACGCGTGATTGTTCTGAAAAGTGACTATTACATGATTGTTCTGAACGTCTACTATTTATTTCATCGTAATCATGTAAACCCTCAAACGTGATTGTTCTGAAAGCTTACTAATTTACATGATTGTTCTGAAACTCTATTAAAGGTAAACTTGCTTCACCCGTGAAATGTTGTCAGATATGGAACAATAATAATTAATGTATACCCCTACCCCTGGTGGTTGCTGTGTAATAATAAAAAAAGTGTCACTGAAAACAGATGTGCTAATAAATTTAGCTTTCATGTGTGTGTATGTGTGGTGTGTGTGTGCGTACTATGTACTCAGTGCACTGGCGTCGGAAACGGGGGGGGGGGGGGGGGCAGCTGTTCCTGGGGTGGGGGGGGCAAACATGTCTTTTTGCCCCCCCCCCTCTAACATTTAGGATGACAAAAATATTCACACAGAGAGAGATTGAGAGAGAGAGAGAGAGAGAGAGAGAGAGAGAGAGAGAGAGAGAGAGAGAGAGAGAGAGAGAGAGAGAGAGTTGATAAACAAAATACTCCCCCCCCACACACACACAAAAAGAAGTATATTGTCTCGCGCGCAAGAATTTTATAGTCCAGACTCCCCACCCATCTCGCAACCCCGGACATCTCCTCACGTCTCTCATCCCCTCTCCACTTGAATTTTTAGTTCATAAAAAAAAGTGTCATTTGTGAAAATTATTTGTTGTGCCTTTCGTCTTTAAAGGGGAAAAAAGTAGCTTCCATTTTCCCTTTTTGCCATGCCTTTCGATCCATTTTGGTGACCTAGCCACCTAAGCATGTCAAAGAGGAAAATTCAAAAGTGTCTATGTGTCCCTTTGAACCTGTAACTTGAATTTTGAGTTGGGAATACTCAAGAAGAATCATTACATTTTTGAAGATTATAAATAATTTTTGTCTTTGAACATTTAATTTCAATTTTGAGTTGAGAACAATAAAAAAGACATGTTCAATGTATGAAACGTATTACTTGTTAAGTTTGTATTCATTGGGCGGGGGTTCATTGTATCAAAATAGTGTTCCATTTACATACAGACATACACACAGACAGACGGACAAAGTGAATCCAGTATACCCCCTCCAACTTCATTTGGCTGGGGTATAAATATCAATATCACTTAAGATTTAGTATCATTGTATCAAAATAATGTTTCATATACATACAGACATACACACAGACAGATGGACAAAGGGAATCCAGTATACCCCCCTCCAACTTCGCTTCGTTGGGCAGGGTATACATATTGTTCCATATCTGACAACATTTCACGGGTGAAGCAAGTTTACCTTTAGTAGAGTTTCAGAACAATCATGTAAATTAGTAAGCTTTCAGAACAATCACGTATAAGGGCTTACATGATTACGATGAAATAAATAGTAGACTTTCAGAACAATCATGTAATAGTCACTTTTCAGAACAATCACGCGTAACACACGGGGACGGTCACGTCGTGCTTAAGTCTACATTTAGAATACGCTAATGTCACCACATGGACGGTCACGTCGTGCATAAGTCTACATTTAGAATACGGCGCTAATATCGCCACGAGGACGGTCACGTCGTTCATAAGTCTACAATTAGAATACGCTAATGTCACCACGCGGACGGTCACGTCGTGCATAAGTCTACATTTACAATACGCTAATGTCACCACGAGGACGGTCACGTTGTGCATAAGTCTACATTTAGAATACGCTAATGTCAGCACGAGTCAGCACCTCCCTGAATGTCAGTGCGAGGAAAAGGGCACGACAACAAGTGTAAAGAATGCAGGGACATCACAACCTGATGAGTGATGGGTTGTCACAAATATAGATAGCTGTGACTGACAGTTTATTCGAGAAAAAAACTACACCCACACGGACAGACAGACAGGTTCACTATCGGTGCTGTATCTATCTGTCTGTCTGTCTGTCTGTCTGTCTGTCTGTCTGTCTGTCTGTCTGTCTGTCTGTCTGTCCCGCTGTCTTTTTGTCCCTCTGTCTGTCTGTCTGTCTGTCTGTCTGTCTGTCTGTCTGTCTGTCTGTCTGTCTGTCTGTCTGTCTGTCTGTCTGTCTGTCTGTCTGTCTGTCTGTCTGTCCGTCTGTCTGTCTGTCTGTCTGTCCGTCTGTCTGTCTGTCTGTGTCTTTATCTGACTCACTCTGTCTGTCTGTCTGTCTGTCTGTCTGTCTGTCTGTCTGTCTGTCTGTCTGTCTGTTTGTCCGTCTGTCTGTCTGTCTGTCTGTCTGTCTGTCTGTCTGTCTGTCTGTCTGTCTGTCTGTCTGTCTGTCTGTCTGTCTGTCTGTCTGTCTGTCTGTCTATCTATCTGTCTGTCTGTTTGTCTGTCTGGGGGGAGGGAGGAAACCAAACAGTTGCGTACTTATGCAAGAATATTCTCAGACAGCACACAAAAAACACTAAAACAACAACAACAACATAAAGCTCACACCTTACCATCACTCTTCAAGACGTGGTTTTGATTGTGTCAGCTCTTAGCTGAGCAGCAGACGCCTGGCTCCGGAAGTGTACACAACTGAGAGGCGCTGACCCGGAACCGGAAACTGGAGTGCGTGTGTGTGACCCCGCAACGGATGCAGACGGGAAGCCCTTGGTGACCTTGTCTGCCTGATGGCACTCTGCTCAGCAAAACGTGGATGTGATGCATCGAGATTTGGCACTACTGGCTGAAAATAGACTGATTTGCATAGGAGTTGGCAGGGATGGCCAAATCGTCCGCCCGATCGCCAGGGGCGAGTAAAATATCCGCCGGGCTAGTAGAAACCACCTGACAACTTGCCCGGCTGGCCAATCAGTGCAAATTATGGTCAAACGCAACACGTTTGGTAGTAATATTGAGTTTTAAAGCCATATAAACACTGCAGATCAACTGTGGTATGTACCGGGCCAGTAAAATGTCTTCCGGGCTAGAGATTTCCTTGAGGTTACTCGCCCGGCTTGCGCGTAACTACATTTAGTCAAGTTTTGACTATATGTTTTAACATAGAGGGGGAATCGAGACGAGGGTCGTGGCGTATGTGTGTGTGTGTGTGTGTGTGTGTGTGTGTATGTGTGTGTGTGTGTGTGTGTGTGTGTGTGTGTGTGTGTGTGTGTGTGTGTGTCAGTGTCTGTCTGTCTGTGCGTGTGTGTGTGTAGAGCGATTCAGACCAAACTACTGGACCGATCTTTATGAAATTTGACATGAGAGTTCCTGGGAATGATATCCCCGGACGTTTTTTTCTTTTTTTTTGATAGATACTTTTGATGACGTCATATCCGGCTTTTTGTAAAAGTTGAGGCGGCACTGTCACACCCTCATTTTTCAATCAAATTGATTGAAATTTTTGTAAAGCAATCTTCGACGAAGGCCGGACTTCGGTATTGCATTTCAGCTTGGTGGCTTAAAAATTAATTCATGACTTTGGTCATTAAAAATCTGAAAATTGTAATTAAAATTATTTTTTTATAAAACGATCCAAAATTACTTTTATTTTATTCTTCATCATGTTCTGATTCCAAAAACATATAAATATGTTATATTTGGATTAAAAACAAGCTCTGAAAATTAAAACTATAAAAATTATGATTAAAATTAAATATCCGAAATCGTTTTAAAAACTATTTCATCTTATTTCTTGTCGGTTCCTGATTCCAAAAACATATAGATATGATATGTT
>NW_027126800.1:0-2500 GCF_037325665.1 Littorina saxatilis | reverse complement strand
CTTACAATCTGTCCCTGCTAAACTAAGACATAAAAATAAAGACAATAAAAGGACAATAATGTCAATCGCAATCATACAGTATTACTAATTACAACATTACCTATACGAATACATTATGCATGATAGAACATTGAACTGTTATGTACATGTATGTCAATATAATACAAAGGAAAAGAAAAGTCAACTCCCACACACACGCGCGCCGCATGCCTGCAATCACGTTCGCACTCAATACAACACACACTCACACACACACATACACACACACACACTCACACACACACATACACATATGCGCACACACACAGACATATACGCACGCGCACATACACACGCAGACACACACACACACACACACACACACACACACACACACACACACACACACACACACAACAACAACCTCATCATCAGAGAGAGAGAGAGAGAGGGGAGAGGGGGGTCGGTCTTCCTGCATCGCTCTTTCTTCTTTTGGGTCCATGAAGTTGTCGCCCCTTCTGAAGACCGTTAATTCTGTCATGACCCCACAGGGGGTCATTGTCACAAACGTCGAATAGAGGCATGAGACAAACGATATAGGGTAAACATTGACTTTACCCCCCCGACACCCCCACTCTTGCATTGTGATGATAAACCATTAGGGGCATGTTCCCGAGTGTTACCCCGACTTTATAAGTCCCTTGCATTGTATTCAAATATCTTTCTATAGGTACACACACACACACACACACGGAGGTCTGAGCGGCGAAGTCCTTTTGGAGTTAGAAGCCATTTAATATTTACATTCTGAATTAGTCGTGTTAGTGCATCGTTATTATGGTCTTAATTACTTTGAAAGGCTTGGGTTTTGATGCTGAGTTTTAAAATTGTGTCTAGGGATTGCAATATGGCTTGTATTTAATGGTCCCTCAAATTAGACAGACAAATCACATAATTAGCCGCTTTCACCACATAAATAGATGCTTCCAGCAACAGAAATTGTAATTACCAACAGAAAAGCTGAATCTGCAACAATAAAAATAAACCAGCAACTGAATGGATGATTCACCAACAATTAATACACTTCAGCAACAAAAAATACGCTCAGCAGTTGATTAGCCACTTTGAGCAACAAATTAGACGTTTTCAACAACAAAATAGCTACAAAGAATGGATGAATGGTCAATGTTGATTTTCTTGAGTAGTTTTCACTAACTGCGTACAATGTATGGCCGTTCATCACACAATTGCACTGGGTGAGTTATGATCAATGTTGACACTAGGTGAATTATGGTCAATGTTGACATATGCAAACGTGTCCTGATGATGATTCGTTCCTCCAAGCCGCAGCTCTGTTCCTTAGGAAGTGGAAGGCATCAGAGGAAGAAGGAGTGGCTTCCTTCATCGAATATTTTGAGAGCTCATGGCTCGATTAGAACATCACCTGGTACGAGGGATATGCCATTGATCACCCCTCAATCAACAATGCCCTGGAATCCACCAACATGCAAATCAAGAGGCAGAATACCATTCGTGAAAGATTGGAGTTGTCCAGATTCCTCGCTGTTGTTGAGCAAGACATTGTGAAGAACTGGTCTGCCGAGAGAGCCCCAGGTAGAGATGGAGATGAGCCCAAAATCCCTGTGCAGGATGTCCCCAAGCGTGATCTCAAATTGTGGAGGGAGGCTTATCAGTGGGCCTCATCGCCTAGGGAGTCGCTGAAGGCAGGCAACTTGATCTACGTCGCATCCTCAACCTTAGACAAGGAGTTAGCTACAGCCATTAGGGATGTTGAAGAAAAGAACCAATCTGCCTCATGGGCAGATTTCGATGACTTTGCTGCCTGTAGAATGCCATCTGGAAGGTCACAATTGACCCAGACTCTGACCAGTTTAGGTGCAACTGCCCAGGATTTCTCAAGGGCAACATTTGCAAGCTCTCTTTGGGATGTGAAATCAGACTCAAAGTATCTAAAGCTCTATCCCAAGCGAAGATGATACCCATCGGCCAAAAGCGGAAACGCGGGCGCCCAAAGTTGGCAAAAGCAGCGCTTGTCCGTCAGTGACTTTCCAGGTTTAATTTGATGAACTTTTAAACCTTTAATCTTAGTACTGTACATGCACTATGTGTGGCCTATGTGTGAGTGAACAAGAATATGTACAAGTTAAGCTATTTCGATTACATTTGTCACTATCAGAATGATCTTTCTAAAGCTCTGTGTACAATTTCTGTCTTTCTGTATCGTGTTATGTTCTAAAAATGACAAGGCTAATTCAACAGTAGATTATTTTTAGTTAATGTTGTAGGAAGTATCCGTTTCATTGCTAGTATCATCCGATTTGTTGGTGAGTAGTTTGTTGCTAGTTTCATCTCTTTACGTGCTTGAATCATCTTATCTGTGGCTGAACTCATCTTTTTTTGTGCTCAAAGAATCCTTTTTCGTGGTGGAAAATCTGTTGATGAGGTAAGCCTCTCTGTTGCCAGATTCATCTATTCTGTTGGTAAATTAATTCTAAGCGTT
>NW_027126799.1:0-1000 GCF_037325665.1 Littorina saxatilis | reverse complement strand
CACACACACACACACACACACACACACACACACACACGCGTACACACACAGTGTGATAACCTAACCGCGTGTGTGCGTGTGTGTGTATTTTGGTCAAGTAATCTTTCACTTATTCCGACTATGAGAGTGCATTTCAGCTTAAAAAATAATTAACTCTTACCAGTTCGGGGGTTTTAGGGCATATTTTACAGCGCTGTTGGTGCCTACTTGCGGAGTGGCTATCTGGGGTCATATTCTAAATGAAATATAGAAAGTTATATATCAAATGAAAGGAAAATGAATAAGCTTTTCATATTTGCAAAGAGAACTGTGCTATCTTTAAAGGTAAAACATGTTATGGGGGTGACAACATGATTTTTGTAGAAATTTGTACGCCCATTTTTTGGAACACGTGACAAACACAAAGAAGACATTTTTTTTGTGTTCAGTTTATTTTAGATATGCTGCTAACTAGTCTGTTTTGGTATTCATTTTACATGACATAGCAAAGTTTTATTGAGTTTTGCTGATAAACAAAAAAGTTATTGTCACCTGAATACTCCCACCCAAATTTCAAAGTTGGACGTTTCATGACATACGCATGACTAAGGCACACACAAAAAATAGTCTGTTTACGGTATCCCGACCGACCCTATTTTTTCCCGCGACCCTAGACTTTTTTTTGGCATTTGGGGGGGAAAAAAATAAAAAAAAATTGGCAAAATAACTTAAAAATATGGTTTTTTGAAAAGAAAAAAAAAAGGAAAAACAAAGGTCTTTGTTTTTTGGCAAAATAACTTAAAAATATGTTTTTTGGGGGGAAAAAAAGGAAAAAACAAAAAAGTCCTGACCTACCGACCCTATTTTATTGGCCTATGTTACCGTTAACAGACTTTTTTTGGTGTGCCTAATAATGCATTCCTATAACTAACTTATAACAAAAACCCAGCTTGTTTCTGTCATAAAGTGTGTCTAACATATGAGTCTATCCACTGTCCGACCCATCCAATGTAAAATAACC
>NW_027126798.1:0-18074 GCF_037325665.1 Littorina saxatilis | reverse complement strand
AGACAGACAGACAGAAAAAGAGAGAGAGAGAGAGAGAGGCAGACAGAGACAGAGACAGAGAGACAGACAGACAGAGAGACATAGGCAGATAGACAGACAGATAGAGACAGACAGACAGAAAGAAAGAGAGAGAGAGAGAGGCAGACAGAGACAGAGACAGACAGACAGACAGAGAGGGAAAGAGGGAGAAGGAAAGAGAGAAGGAAAGAGAGAGTGAGAGAGAGAAACAGAGAGAGAGCGAGATGGTGGGGGAGGCAGGCTTTTGGATTCCCGAAAAGGAAAATTACTAGTGACAAGCATAAGCCCTTTACCAGCATAGTTCGGAAGATAGACATATTTCATTCCATTTAATTTACTTTTACATGTATCATATACGTAGATTCGGACATTCACCCCCCAAGATCTATAAGAAGCAACAACCAGGCTTTTAGATTCCCAAATAAGGGAATAATTGGTGGTTTTCAATCTGTAAGCTGAGAACACAGATAGACACAGACAGACACACAGACATTTATACAGACACACAGACATTTAGACAGACACACAGACATTTAGACAGACACACAGACATGTATACAGACACACAGACATTTATACAGACACACAGACATTTATACAGACACACAGACATTTAGACAGACACACAGGCATTTATACAGATATACAGACATTTATACAGACACACAAAGATTTATGCAGACACACAGACATTTATACAGACACACAGACATGTATACAGACACACAGATATGTATACAGATACACAAACGTTTATACAGACACACAGCCATTTATACAGACACACAGACATTTATACAGACACACAGACATTCATACAGATACACAGATATGTATACAGATACACAAACATTGATACAGACATTTATACAGACACACAGACATGTATACAGATACACAGACATTTATACAGACACACAGACATGTATACAGATACACAGACATTCATACAGACACACAGACATGTATACAGACACACAGACATTTATACAGACACACAGACATGTATACAGATACACAGATATGTATACAGATACACAAACATTGATACAGACACACAGACATTTATACAGACACACAGACATTTATACAGATAGACAGACATTTATACAGATACACAAACATTGATACAGACACACAGACATTTATACAGACACACAGACATTTATACAGATAGACAGACATTTATACAGATACACAAACATTGATACAGACACACAGACATTTATACAGACACACAGACATTTATACAGACACACAGACATGTATACAGATACACAGATATGTGTACAGATACACAAACGTTTATACAGACACACAGACGTTTATACAGACACACAGACATTTATACAGACACACAGACATTTATACAGACACACAGACATTTATACAGACACACAGACATTTATACAGACACACAGACATGTATACAGATACACAGATATGTATACAGATACACAAACGTTTATACAGACACACAGCCATTTATACAGACACACAGACATTTATACAGACACACAGACATTTATACAGACACACAGACATGTATACAGATACACAGATATGTATACAGATACACAAACATTGATACAGACACACAGACATTTATACAGACACACAGACATTTATACAGACACACAGACATTTATACAGACACACAGGCATTTATACAGACACACAAACATTTATACAGACACACAGACATTTATACAGACACACAGACATGTATACAGACACACAGACATTTATACAGACACACAGACATTTATACAGACACACAGACATTTATACAGACACACAGACATGTATACAGACACACAGACATGTATACAGACACACAGACATTTATACAGACACACAGACATTTATACAGACACACAGACATGTATACAGACACACAGACATTTATACAGACACACAGACATTTATACAGACACACAGACATTTATACAGACACACAGACATTTATACAGACACACAGACATTTAGACAGACACACAGACATTTATACAGACACACAGACATTTATACAGACACACAGACATTTATACAGACACACAGACATTTATACAGACACACATACATTTATACAGACACACAGACATTTATACAGACACACAGACATTTATACAGACACACAGGCACAGTTACATCGCAACAAATCTTGCTTCGATAGCCTCACACCCACTATAGACAGACAAACAGATATAAGGACACACAGACAGAGATCTCTATAAGAAACAACAGCAATGCTCTGGGATTCGTGAAGAAGACAATTACTAATGGCAAACACAAGCCATTTACCAGCTCAACTTGGAAAGCAGACATACGTGCACATACACTCCTAGCGATACACGTACAGCAACAACCATGGTCTGGGATTGCTGAACAAGGTAATAGTTGGTGGCTAGTAGGCTGTGTTTATTTTTTTGGGGTCTCACCTTCTTTTTTCGTTTTTTTGATTTTCTTCTAAATTTGGATGATAATATTGTGTGTTAAATTTACTGACTGTTCTTGCTTACTGTGCAAGGGCTTGATTGTCTGCCATGTTTCTCTTGTAAATTTGTCTGAAGACACCACCATAAGCCGTACGCTTGTTGTTGGTTTCACCTTACATCGATGTACATCTCTTGAACATGTACAATATGAATAAACAATGTTTTAACCAAGTAGGCTATAAGGTCTTCCCCCTCTTAGCTAAGAAGACAGACAGAAACAGACACAGACACTAATACAAACACACAGACGCTGTTACACACTAAGCAACAAAACCTTACTGTGAAATCCCTTTTACCCGCTCAACTGGGACAGCAGGCAGACATGCACACGCACAGACAGAAATACACAGCAACAACCATGGTCTGGGATTGCTTAAGAAGGTAATAATTGGCGACAAGTTTAAGGTTTTTACCCTCTACACACACACACACACACACACACACACACACACACACACACACACACAAGGCCGGACCCAGGGGGGGTTCCAGGGGTTCCGGAACCCCACCCCTGGAAAAAGCACACACACACACACAGACGCTGTTTACAAACGCAGCAACAAACATTGCTGTTGAGATCCCTACAACCGGCCTTAGAATCCAAACAGATAAGGACTCGCAGACAGAGATCCCTATACGAAGCAACAAGCAAGGCTCTGGGATTCCTGAAGATGACAATTACAAAATGGTAAACATAAGCCCTTTACCATCTCAGCTTTAGAAGACACACAGACAGAGACACGAAGCTTAGAAGACAGACAGATAGATTAAGACACACAGACGCACACAGACATACAGACAGAAACACGAAGCTTAGAAGACAGACAGAGAGATTAAGACGTAACGACGCACACAGACATACAGACAGAAACACGAAGCTTAGAAGACAGACAGATAGATTAAGACGTAACGACGCAAACAGAGACAAGAAGCCACCCACCAGGCCTTGAGATTGCAGCAGCAGGGAATCACTGGCGGCAAGCTCTTTACCAGCTGAGCTGCGACATGAGGTTTCTTTGGTCTTTCTTGGCCCGAGACTGACAGCGGGTTTGTCCAGTCATTTAACACGTCCTCCTACACCTTAGCTGCTTTGCATCCCACACTGCCGATGTCTTTTTTCCCCTGCCTGGCCTTGGGAGGTGGTGGTGATGGCCTAAGGGAAGGGGGTGGTGGCGGTGGGGTGGGGGGTACTCAGTTTTTGCCACCGATGTTGGGGTCCTATCTGACTGATCGTGGGTGAGAGACGAGATAGTGGCCTCTGCAATAGTCAAGAGTAACAGACAGCCCCCCCCCCCTCCTCTTCGACCTGATTACCCGTTTTGTGTCCAGTCTGACCTTGACTTGCGATGCAGGGGGCGAAAGGAGAGAAGCGTGGTGCTCGACCAAAAGACAAAGTAGACAGGCGTCAAAGGAATCCTCCCCCCCCCCTCCCCTTTAGATTTCATCTTTTATCGCTGTGACCCTTTTCTGGCTGTCTGGTTGACGTTGGGTGATAATGGTGGTGGTGATGGTGGTGGTGGTGGTGGTGTGTGGTGTGTGTGTGTGTGTATGTGTATGTTTGTGTGTGTGTGTGTGACGTGTGTGTGTGTGTGTGTGATGTGTGTGTGTGTGTGTGTGTGTGTGTGTGTGACGTGTGTGTGTGTGTGTGTGTGTGTGTGTGACGTGTATATATGTACGTGTGTGTGTGTGGAAGGGGTCAGGCAGCCAACCCCCCTCCCCTCTCTTTCCATCGACTTCATTATCCCTTCCCAGCTTTGTCTCTCGACAGCGTGTCTGATTTACCTTGGTTGATTATGGCGGTGTTGTGTGTGTGGGAAGGAGGAGATCTAGGAGTCTGCGACTAATGAGGAAGTAGGAAGTAGGAAGTAGCACAGTGATTTCATATTTCATATCTGATTACTGCCCCACCCCATCCTTCCCTTTAAACAAACGCACGGAACAGCAGACAAAATATATTTAGACACAAGAGGAATACCCGGCTTCGCCGGGGTGAATCGCGAGACAGAGACAGACAGCGTGGCGGTTCACTACAATCACCTTTGAAGGCGAAGTCCTGTCAAACGGGATTGAGAATTTTAGAGCTTATTACTTAGCCCTATATTATCTGTTGTGGCTTCTCAAATGCCAGAACATACAGACAGACAAAAGCCGCTAGACCCAATCACAAACAAAACTCTAAAATCCACAGGTGTTGCCCACACACACACACACAAACACACACACACAGAGAGAAGCCGTATATATGTATAGGTTACAACACGAGTGGTTTTTTATATGGCTTGTATTTCAGTCAAGACCCAGCGGATGAATATCATCGGGAGACACGAGCCTCTGGCGAGTGGCTCTCGATTGATATTCCCGCTGGGTCTTGACTGAAATACAAGCCATATAAAAAACCACGAGTGTTGTAATCTGTATATCCCATTCTACCATCAAACACAAAGTGTAGACTACTAGCGGCACTGTTGCGATCTGTGCAGGGTAAAACTGTTGCCAGCGAGACTTAGCCCTTTTGCAACCTTAAACTAAGTGACCGTCGCTGAAAAAATAAAACGAATGAGTGCATCGATAAGTACGCGGTAACACTACTTTCAGACCATTTAAAAGCATTAAGTAAAGGTTCATAAGTTGCAAGAAAGTACTGAAGTCGAATAGAAATTAATTTAGTTGAAGCGCACAATTCTTTTGTTTTGCGTTTCAGGTCGGCAGAACGGGCGAAACGGGTTTGGGACCCATTTGGCTTACTCGATTCAGAATCGATTCCACGTTGTTTTTCTCGAACGTGTGTAATTAGGCTTATTGACAGAGAAGCAAATTTTAGGGAACAAATATGTAGGTTTAGATTTAACCATTTGCTCCCTATTTGAAATGTATCTACGTGATAAACTGTTTTGCGAGTGTGTTTGCATGGATGAACTTAAACTGGTATGGGCCGGTGTGAGGAAAACGCGACCGACACGTCTGTCACCGCCGATTGATTGCATTTTGAAGGAATATGACTGGATTACGGAAAAATATGTGGACTTACTGCAGAGCCAGGCAAAAGAGTAGACTTGCTCGCAAAACACGTGAAACAGCCGATGTTTGATAGCTGAAGGCGCACACCAAAACACACTACCGACAGATTCTCAAAAGTCGTCTGCTAACGATGCAAGGGGAGGGTACTCGTGTTTTTGTTTTGGTTCGCTAGCATCTGGTTATCTTGTAAGTTGAATGTTCGTTTTTTTCGACCTGCATTGCTTTCATAATGAAAGAAACTTTTGCTTATTGCATCTCATAGATCAGATCAGTTCTGAGATTCATTTTTGCGTGCAACTGATATGGTTTTCTGAGCCGTGCAATACGATTTTAGAACTTCATACAAATGTGTCACATTGTTCGGCGCGAGGTCAAAGGTCGGGAGGAAAGTAGTCCTTTGCCCAAATCGGAATCTGCACTATCATATATTTTTTTGAGTCCATGATGTATTTATTGAGCTATAAAAATACAACATATATACCCATACTGAAGTAACAGAGACAAAGAAGGGAGGTCATGGGATATATATGTATATCTATATCTATAAATATATAGAGATAGATGACAGTGTATTTTTCGCGTGGCTATAAATTGATTCGACCTTTTCACTTTTACAGTAAGAACAACTTACGGGTGCAAGGGAAGCGTTCTGGACAGCGCAGTGACATTCTAAAAATAGTAACGTAGAAACGGGAATATGGATTGAAGCCACACGAAGGAAGGGAGATAAACGCAAAACACTGGAGAAGATAAGGAAGAGTTACTGGGAATGGTGAAATGAATAGAAAAACCAAAATCGGTTCAGCGCTGCGCGCTGAGAGCACGTGTTGAAATATCTCATCGATGATATTGTGTCCGGGGTGTAGCTGAATACGGTGTCCAAATTTGAAAAAGATCCACCGAGAACTTTGGCGTTGTGATGTGGTCTAGCGGCTTTGGTGTGTCGGTATGGGGGCCCGGGAAGCTCAGGTGGAACCAAAATCGGTTCAGCGCTGCGCGCTGAGAGCACGTGTTGAAATATCTCATCGATGAGGTTGTGTCCGGGGTGTAGCTGAATACGGTGTCCAAATTTGAAAAAGATCCACCGAGAACTTTGGCCGTGCATCGCGAACAGACAGACAGACAGACAGACAGACAGACAGACAGACAGACAGACAGACAGACAGACAGACAGACAGACAGACAGACAGACAGACAGACAGACACTAGTCGTATATATATATATAGATGTAGGTCGAAAAGATGGCTGGACAAGAGTAAGGACTAGTTTTCTTGACCCGAGTAATTTCGTCTTTTCGTTTTTGTTTGTTTCTTCTGTCTTTCTGGCTGTCTTTATTTCTCTCTTTCTTTTTCTCTCATTCTTTTTTTTTTCGTACTTTCTTTCTTTTTTTCTGTCCTTCTTTCTTTCTTCATATATTTATTAACTTACCTTTTTATGCTTGTGAATGTGTGTTTGTATGTGGTGGGGGGAGGGGGGAGAGAGGGGTAGGTGGTGTTAGGATTAGGATGATCGGGCGAGTTGGGATTGGTTACTCAAAGATTTAAACTCGTGCACTTGGTCATAGGGAAAAGTACAACACATCACCGGAGCCACCACCAACAACACCAGGAATAAAGAGTCACAGACAGCAAAAAAGTGTCGCCACCGACAACACCAGGAATAAAGAGTCACAGACAGCAAAAAAGTGTCGCCACCGACAACACCAGGAATAAAGAGTCACAGACAGCAAAAAAGTGTCGCCACCGACAACACCAGGAATAAAGAGTCACAGACAGCAAAAAAGTGTCGCCACCGACAACACCAGGAATAAAGAGTCACAGACAGCAAAAAAGTGTCGCCACCGACAACACCAGGAATAAAGAGTCCCAGACAGCAAAAAAAGTGTCGCCACCGACAACACCAGGAATAAAGAGTCACAGACAGCAAAAAAGTGTCGCCACCGACAACACCAGGAATAAAGAGTCACAGACAGCAAAAAAGTGTCGCCACCGACAACACCAGGAATAAAGAGTCACAGACAGCAAAAAAGTGTCGCCACCGACAACACCAGGAATAAAGAGTCACAGACAGCAAAAAAGTGTCGCCATCCACAACACCAGGAATAAAGAGTCACAGACAGAAAAAAAAGTGTCGCCACCGACAACACCAGGAATAAAGAGTCACAGACAGCAAAAAAGTGTCGCCACCGACAACACCAGGAATAAAGAGTCACAGACAGCAAAAAAGTGTCGCCACCGACAACACCAGGAATAAAGAGTCACAGACAGAAAAAAAAGTGTCGCCACCGACAACACCAGGAATAAAGAGTCACAGACAGCAAAAAAGTGTCGCCACCGACAACACCAGGAATAAAGAGTCCCAGACAGCAAAAAAAGTGTCGCCACCGACAACACCAGGAATAAAGAGTCACAGACAGCAAAAAAGTGTCGCCACCGACAACACCAGGAATAAAGAGTCACAGACAGCAAAAAAGTGTCGCCACCGACAACACCAGGAATAAAGAGTCACAGACAGCAAAAAAGTGTCGCCACCCACAACACCAGGAATAAAGAGTCACAGACAGAAAAAAAAGTGTCGCCACCGACAACACCAGGAATAAAGAGTCACAGACAGCAAAAAAGTGTCGCCACCGACAACACCAGGAATAAAGAGTCACAGACAGCAAAAAAGTGTCGCCACCGACAACACCAGGAATAAAGAGTCACAGACAGAAAAAAAAGTGTCGCCACCGACAACACCAGGAATAAAGAGTCACAGACAGCAAAAAAGTGTCGCCACCGACAACACCAGGAATAAAGAGTCCCAGACAGCAAAAAAGTGTCGCCACCGACAACACCAGGAATAAAGAGTCACAGACAGCAAAAAAGTGTCGCCACCGACAACACCAGGAATAAAGAGTCACAGACAGCAAAAAAGTGTCGCCACCGACAACACCATGAATAAAGAGTCACAGACAGCAAAAAAGTGTCGCCACCGACAACACCAGGAATAAAGAGTCACAGACAGCAAAAAAGTGTCGCCACCCACAACACCAGGAATAAAGAGTCACAGACAGAAAAAAAAGTGTCGCCACCGACAACACCAGGAATAAAGAGTCACAGACAGCAAAAAAATGTCGCCACCGACAACACCAGGAATAAAGAGTCACAGACAGCAAAAAAGTGTCGCCACCGACAACACCAGGAATAAAGAGTCACAGACAGAAAAAAAAAGTGTCGCCACCGACAACACCAGGAATAAAGAGTCACAGACAGCAAAAAAGTGTCGCCACCGACAACACCAGGAATAAAGAGTCCCAGACAGCAAAAAAAGTGTCGCCACCGACAACACCAGGAATAACGAGTCACAGACAGCAAAAAAGTGTCGCCACCGACAACACCAGGAATAAAGAGTCCCAGACAGCAAAAAAGTGTCGCCACCGACAACACCAGGAATAAAGAGTCACAGACAGCAAAAAAGTGTCGCCACCGACAACACCAGGAATAAAGAGTCACAGACAGAAAAAAAAAGTGTCGCCACCGACAACACCAGGAATAAAGAGTCACAGACAGCAAAAAAAGTGTCGCCACCGACAACACCAGGAATAAAGAGTCACAGACAGCAAAAAAAGTGTCGCCACCGACAACACCAGGAATAAAGAGTCACAGACAGCAAAAAAGTGTCGCCACCGACAACACCAGGAATAAAGAGTCACAGACAGCAAAAAAGTGTCGCCACCGACAACACCAGGAATAAAGAGTCACAGACAGCAAAAAAGTGTCGCCACCGACAACACCAGGAATAAAGAGTCACAGACAGCAAAAAAAGTGTCGCCACCGACAACACCAGGAATAAAGAGTCACAGACAGCAAAAAAGTGTCGCCACCGACAACACCAGGAATAAAGAGTCACAGACAGCAAAAAGGTGTCCCACATTAAGACCCACCCTGTCACAATACAGTGGAACCTGTCTCTAACGACACGGCAAGGGACTACCACAAAGTGGTCTTTATCAATCAATCAATCAATATGAGGCTTATATCGCGCGTATTCCGTGGGTACAGTTCTAAGCGCAGGGATTTTTTTATTTTTTTAATTTTTTTTTTAAATGCAATTTATATCGCGCACATATTCAAGGCGCAGGGATTTATTTATGCCGTGTGAGATGGATTTTTTTTTTACACAATACATCACGCATTCACATCGGCCAGAAGATCGCAGCCATTTCGGCGCATATCCTACTTTTCATGGCCTTTACGGACAGGTGATCGTTGTCAAAGTCACAGTCTACTATTTTATTGTTTTGGGCCCAGAGGGCTTTGAAACAAAGATATAACTTGAACAAAAAAAGGTAACAAATCAGACAGTTAATATATGTATACAAATTGAGTGGACAAATACAACAATACTATAGGGTGTGTTAAATAGGGAAACACTCGTCTGGGATCCCTTTGGGGTGGTCGTAAAGAGCAGGTGGTCGTTATCAAGAGGTGGTTCGACTGCACCTCCACAGCAGAAATGCGCACGAGGATCGCCACAGCAACGACAGCTACGGCCAGGCTGAACAGGGTGCGGAAGAGTGAAATCAGCTGCCAAACACAACGGCCGCCATGGTTTTTTTCTCCAGCGATACTATATATTCATGTATTCCACAAAGGAAGAGCGTTTTATTGTGTCTTAAAACAGACTTCTCGGGAAAGTGATCAATCGAATTTGATGGTCCACAACAAACTTGCTTCATATTTCATTTAAGGACTAGTTTTATTTGCCTTTATTTTTATGGCGCACATTTTGTGCCACAACTTTTTGTTTTGTGGTCCACCAACTGGAAATGTGCTCCACAAATTTGTGGGCTTATTTTTATGGTCGAAAAACTGTAAATAAAGGACACTTTTTGTTGGCCCTTATTTGTTGGATTTATGACATCGAATGCCAAGGATACGCAACTCAAGCTCTTCAGGTCGCTAGTTGTCTCCACTCTGCCCCGGGGCGATACATTTTTGTACTTATGATGTATAATGTGTCTTACTTCAATTATCTGTTAAACGGTACTTAGGTTTTTTTTTTAAAGGTAGTCCTTCTTTAGGGCGAGGGCTGGATGTAAAAAAAAAAGCAGATCACTGCTTAATCTTTTACCCTCGTTAAATACACAAAAATGTCATTGTTATTGTCATTGTCTACTGCTGCGAGACATGGACACTGGACAGAAAGCACTCAGGATTTTGATCGTTGGTATGTGGCCAAGTGAAGGGGCAGTCTGATCACACGTAAAACACTAGCGGAATATGTTTTTCACGAGAAAAGGTGTGTGCCCTTCACAGTGACAGACAGCCATCATGGCTATTCTTGCCCTGGAGAGACTGACAGCGATGTTTTGAAGTCATTTTACACGTCCACCCACATCCTTAGTACTAAAACCTGACACACTGGATGACCTTGGGTGGATGTGGGAGTAGTTGGTGTGGGGAGATGGGGATGAGAGGAAGGGGGGAGGGGGGGGAGTGTATGAGGGTGTGGTACTGCAACAGAAGATAAAGTAGACAGTCTTCGAAGGTAATTATCCCCCCGATGTCATCCCACGCCCTCCTCTCGCATATTTTTCTGTGTGTGTGTGTGTGTGTGTGTGTGCGTGTGTGTGCGTCTGTGTGTGTGTGTGTGTGTGTGTGTCTCTCTCTCTCTCTCGGTCTGTCTCTCGGTATGACTCTCTCTCTCTCTCTCTCTCTCTCTCTGTCTTTCTCTCTCCCTCTCTCTCTCTCTCTCTGTCTCTCTCTCTCTCTCTCTCTCTCACCCCCCTCTCTCTCTCTCTGTGTCTCTCTATCTGTCTCTCTCTCTCTCTGTGTCTCTCTCTCTCTCTCTCTCTCCCTCTCTCCTCTCTCTCTCTCTCTCTCACTCTCTCTCTCTCTGTCTGTCTCTCGGTATGACTCTCTCTCTCTCTCTCTGTCTCTCTCCTCTCTGTCTCTGTCTCTCTCTGTCTCTCTCTCTCACCCTCTGTCTCTCTCTCTGTGTGTGTCTCTCTCTCTCTCTCCCTCTCTCCCTCTTTCCCTCTCTCTCTCTCTCTCTCTCTCTCTCTCTCTTTCTTTCCCTCTTTTCGATATGTATTATAGTTAATCCCCCAAACACTCCCTCCTCCTCATCCCATCCCCTACCCACAACCATCCCACCCCGATCCCCCCTTTTTCCCTCGTAACTGCGTTGATGCCTTTTTTGTCGATAACATTCTCCTCCAAATCACAGGATTGAATCCGGAATGTGATCACCCTTTGTCTTCTTCTCTAAAAGGGTAATCCGTAATCAAGCAGATTTTTAGCAAGTGCATATAATTTCGAAATACAATTCTTTCACGCATTGTACATGTCATTACATTTCGTGTATGCCTTTACTGCAGAGTTCGGGCGGGGATGTTGCTCAGTCGGTAGCGCGCTGGATTTGTATCCAGTTGGTCGCTGTCAGCGTGAGTTTGTCCCCACGTTCGGCGAGAGATTTATTTCTCAGAGTCAACTTTGTGTGCAGACTCTCCTCGGTGTCCGAACACCCCCCGTGTGTACACGCAAAGCACAAGACCAAGTGCGCACGAAAAAGATCCTGTAATCCATGTCAGAGTTCGGTGGGTTATAGAAACACGAAAATACCCAGCATGCTTCCTCCGAAAGCGGCGTATGGCTGCCTAAATGGCGGGGTAAAAACGGTCATACACGTGAAAGCCGTGGGAGTTTCAGCCCATGAACGAACAAACAAACAAACTGCAGAGTTAAGCCATACGAAAGCTCTGTGATGGCGGATATTAAGACAGATTAAATGTATTTCAGGCCTCAGAGACGCATTTGTTCCGTGTCTACTTACTTGTAAGGCCCTATTTTCTGTAATTTTTTGTTTGTTTGTTTGTTTGTTTGTTTGTTTGCTTAACGCCCAGCCGACCACGAAGGGCCATATCAGGGCGGTGCTGCTTTGACATATAACGTGCGCCACACATAAGACACAAGTCGCAGCACAGGCATCATGTCTCACCCAGTCACATTATGCTGACACCGGACCAACCAGTCCTAGCACTAACCCCATAATGCCAGACGCCAGGCGGAGCAGCCACTAGATTGCCAATTTTAAAGTCTTAGGTATGACCCGGCCGGGGTTCGAACCCACGACCTCCCGATCACGGGGCGGACGCCTTACCACTAGGCCACCGTGTCGGTTTTCTGTAATTAACAAAACTAATGGACAAACAAAATTGATCTTCTAAAAACTGTTTTGCCATTGCTCGGTAAGAGTATTGAAGTCCTAAGCAGCCCACGCTTTACACTTGTTTTTGACGTAAAAAGAACAAGGGTGAAGGAGACCACGTCGACAAATACTACGTGAAACGTTGTATGTCGAAATCAGAGTTCATTTCAGTACATGTCATCATTCCCTTATTCTCTATGTCTCTGTTTCTCTCTCTCTCCCCCCCCCCCCCACCCCACAAATACTTCTTACAGTTCGCCACAGTGCGACTTCAACGTTTGCAAAAAGTCGCATATTACGTCATTAAAAACAGTTGTCGAACAAAATTGAAAAAGAAAACGTGCGGGGATATCATCTGAAGACCTTTGATGTAAAGTGTCATAAAGATCTGCCCGGTAGTTTTCCTGGAATAGCTGTGCACACAAACACACACACACACGCACACACCACTGCCCTCGTCACGAATCCCGTTCTATGTTGACACATTTAGTCAAAATCAACTTAATGTAAAAATGGCAGAGCTATTTCCTGATAAAGTGTTTTTGCAGTTTGAAAGCTCGCGTGCATACGACCAATTACCAGTATTGGTAAATTGTCATACCGGTAAAGCCTTGTTGCATGGACATATTCGTTCGTATCGCAAAGTGTAGCATAAAGTGGATCGATATATACAGTAACTAAGATGTTGCATGCAATCCCTCGTCAAAATAGGACCGTTTAGAGATCAAACTCCCGAAATAGCCCCGGAAGTGTGCGATTTAAAGACCTCAAAATGTCCACTCTTCTTTCAGCAAATGACGTCAATTCCATGGGGTCAAATCGGGAGATAGTAAGAGTATCCCGTGTAAGCCAATGTGATGTTTATCGTCGCTCTGAATTACTATATCCACACGTTCAAGTGCTTTTCTTTCAGTATGTCAGGTCACTTTCACGAGGGTTACGGAAATTGCCGTCTATGTTTTCTTACCATTTGACGAATTGCAGAAGTATTTTTCTTTCAGTCTGGGTCTTCCCTTCCATGAGACTAATTTGGGAGTATTTATATAATTGCCAAACGAAACAAAATAACTAGAATGCGAATCAGGGAAGCTGCGCATGTGGTGAATTTGGCCACACTATGGTTTTGTTAAGTATCGAGGTCTGACGGTTTGGTTGCTTATTACAACTGTCGCGAACTGTACAGCAACTTCCATAATCTATGTACAGAACATAATGACTCAGAACTTACTTAAACTTACTATACTCATTTTTCAGTTTTTTTCTTCTGTTCTTAGTTGTTGTTTTTGTGGCTTTTATTCATGATAACAGTCTGGACATATTTTTGATGTTATTAAAATGGAAGAGTGCGAGATGCACGCTATAATATATGTTAGTCCGAGGAAAATCGAGCAAGCCTTTGAAGGTATATCAATGTGACTTGAAAACAAGTCGCGTAAGGCGAAATTACTACATTTAGTCAAGCTGTGGAACTCACAGAATGAAACTGAACGCACTGCATTTTTTCACAATGACCGTAGTCCGCCGCTCGTGCAAAAGGCAGTGAAATTAACGAGCCTGTTTAGCGCGGTAGTGGTTGCGCTGTGCTGCATAGCACGCTTTTCTGTACCTCTCTTCGTTTTAACTTTCTGAGCGTGTTTTTAATCCAAACATATCATATCTATATGTTTTTGGAATCAGGAACTGACAAGGAATAAGATGAAATTGTTTTTAAATCGATTTCGGAAATTTTATTTTAATCATAATTTTTATATTTTTAATTTTCAGAGCTTGTTTTTAATCCGAATATAACATATTAATATGTTTTTGGAATCAGAAAATAATGAAGAATACGATTAACGTAATTTTGGATCACTTTATAAAAAAATAATTTTAATAACAATTTTCAGATTTTTAATGACCAAACTCATTAAATCATTTTTAAGCATCCAAGCTGAAATGCAATACCAAAGTCCGCCTTCGTCGAAGATTGCTTGGCCAAAATGTCAATCAATTTGATTGAAAAATGAGGGTGTGACAGTGCCGCCTCAACTTTTACAAAAAGCCGGATATGACATCATCAAAGACATTTATCAAAAACATGAAATAAACGTCTGGGGATATCATACCCAGGAACTCTCATGTAAAAGTTAATAAAGATCGGTCCAGCAGTTTACTCTGAATCGCTCTACACACACACACGCACAGACAGACAGACAGACAGACAGACACACACACACACACACACACACACACACACACACACACACACACACACACACACACACACACACACACACACATACACCACGACCCTAGTCTCGATTCCCCCTCTATGTTAAAACATTTACTCAAAACTTGACTAAATGTAAAAACAGAACTCATTGAAACTAAGTGAACTTTTTTTGTTTTTGTTGTTGTTGTCTTACTTTCCTTTTTTTCAGCAGAAAGTCTTGTTCCCATTTTTAATACGCGTAGTTTGGAAGAGAGGGAGATAATCTGAATGGTGTCTCTTAGCCCTGACATCAATCAGCAAGAATAATGAGGGTGTTATTTTGTGATTTGGATTTTGGAGGTGAAAAAACTCATTGAAAGTTACTGAACTTATTATTTAGTTGTTCCCTTGCCCTATTTTTTCTCTCCCTTTTTTTCGTGAGAAAATCATGTGACCATCCTTGCTAATAGGAGACTAGAAAGGAGAGAGACACAGGCTGTAGGATGTATCTCTCCCCCCAGACCAAAGAGCAAGAATATGATGAGGGTTAATTTGTGTGACTATGGAAGCTACAGAACTCATGGACAATTAGTGAACTCATTTTGAGCTGTTTGATCCTAGTTTTGCTTTTATTTTTCATGAGCAAGTCCTGTATTCATTATTGATATTAGTAGAATGGAAAATGAAAGAGAGGTAGAAACGTAATACCCTAGTCACACTAGGGCTGCGTCCTCACGGCGTTCCCGCGGCGTCCAAGAAAAATAAAGAACGCTGAGGTGCGCGCAGTAGGGTCTCCTACAGCGCCGGAGCAACGCGGTGGCATCTCCATTTGACGTGGTGGGGTCGCCAAGAACGCCATGCAACGGCTCGCACTTTGACCACGCACAAAGTACGCGCCGTCACTCAGCATTCTGATATGCGCGCGATCCCACGGCGCTCTGAGAAATGCACAACGCCGTGCCAACTCCGTGGAAACGCAGTACAGTGTGACAGGAGTTTAAGGTGTATTCGGTCTGAAAAAAATCAGCCCTGAAAACAATGCGCCTTTTCATAAATATTTGACTAACTGTATTCCAATAGACTGGGAACTAAGAGGGGGGGGGGGTGATTGTGTATGCGTGTAGGCCTATGTTTGTGCGTGTGTACCCGAAGAACACTCAGAATTAAGAAGAGGGGGCGGGCTTACATATAGACAGCAACATGAAATCTCAGCAGATAAACAATCGCAGATCAAAGGACAATGAGACATCAAAATCTTCCGTTTCGGGTTCTGTTATTGTAAGAAAGGGGCTGGCGGTTATGGGGTTGGGGGTGGAAGGAGGAAACATTTTTCTTGGGGGAGGGTGAGGGGGTGAGGGGGACATGATTATATTAAAGATTATTAGATTAGTCGAAGTTGGGGTTGGGCGACAGACAAATAGCAACATCCCTCAACATGGGAACAATATGACGCGTCTAAACGGGAGAAGTGAGAATGAGAACTTCTTCTTCTTCAGCGTTCCAGAATTGTCTGGTTACGTGTGAGCTCGTTTGCCCATTTGTGACCCTCCACCACGGAATGAGTCGCATGTCACCTTTGCATGATTTTCATATTTTTACATTTTCCTAAAGAGTTTTGTATGCTCTATCCAGTGGTGAAAACCGTTTTAGAAAAGAGCAAAAACTGTTTGAGTTATAAGCCTGTGACTAAGGTGACCCTCACACTGTTACCAGACACTCCCCGGACTTATATTAAGCCTAGCGCAGAACCGCGCGAGGTGACATGCGACTCATTTCGTGGTGGAGGGTCACATTTGGGTTCCCCACACTGACTATACTCTGAGAGCATAGTCAGCTTCACTCCGCTTTGGTTGAGTAGGCATGCTGGGTATTTTCGTGTTTCCATAACCCACCGAACTCCGACATGGATTACAGGATCTTTTCCGTGCGCGCTTGGTCTTGTGCTTGCGCGTACACACGAAGGGGGTTAAGTTACTAGCAGGTCTGCACATAAGTTGACCTGGGAGATCGGGAAAAATCTCCACTCTTAATCCACCAGGTGGCAGCGACCGTACCGGGATTCGAACTCACGACCTTCCGATTAGGAGGCCGACGTCTTACCACCACGCCACGGCGCCCGTCTAGAATGAGAACAATCAATACACTTATCGTTACCTCGATTCCGAACTCGTTTTTGTGTTAGAACAAGAGAGGGGGAGAGGAAGGTCTGGTCATATTGCCGATTAGCAGAAAGAGAGAGGGTACGGGCTTACCTATAATTGACAGCAAACATTTTCTCAACAAGCTCCAAGCACATAACCACTTCATGTCCCTTTTAGGCACTAGTTCCTGTGAGGACTAAGCTTAAGTTAGCATAGCATAGCAGCATCTCAACAAACACATCATACGTCAAAACGAGAAAACGAGTGTATACACTTTGCGTGCAATCTGTCTTTCAGAACTTGTTTTTGTTTTGAAGAAGAGGGCGCATTGGAAGAGGGGGGGGGGGGGGGGGGTTGTGGCGGGAAAGAGGAGGGTATGGTTATATTGAAGATTAGTAGAACAAGAATAGGGGACTGAGGCTACAGGCAGGCAACAAAAATCCCCCAAAAGTCAAACAACGAACCGTCAAATATGTGTCTATCACGGCAGACGTTTTCTTCAGACATAATCGAACTTTGCGTGCTTTTGAACACGATGCTTATTTCCGATCAAAACCCGACCCACAGACGTCAGTGGTCTGGACATGTCGGTCTGTGTTTGCTGTACCATCGTCTCATTGTTAGTGAGTTATTGGGTCGGATATCAGTTCTGTTCTTTTCGCGTACAATAGGTCTGCATATAGACAGTCTTCAATGCTTTATTGTCTCTCTCTCTCTCTCTCTCTCTCTCTCTCTCTTTCTCTCTCTCTCTCTCTCTCTCTCTCTCTCTCTCTCTCTCTCTCTCTCTCTCTCTCTCTCTCTCTCTCTTTGCCTTTTGAGTGTTGGTGGCATTCTATGGGTATCTGGTTTTGACTCTGACAGACAGTGTAATTCCCCTCAGTTCAATTTTGTTTCTGTTCTATCCACCCTCCCAGCCTCCTCTATCTCTTTCTCTGTCTGTCATGCCTCTCTTGCCCACCCCATTATCTATGTCTCTCTCTGTCTCTCTCTCTCTTTCTCTCTCTCTCTCTCTC
>NW_027126797.1:15000-17667 GCF_037325665.1 Littorina saxatilis | reverse complement strand
TTTCCACACTTCGTGCGTGTCCGGGTTCATGCTTTTAAATTCTGCCCATCTTTACTTTGCGACGTTCGCTGGGGAAGAATAATTCGGAATAGCTTTCGGCCACATTCGTGACTGCTACTTTGGTGGATTGCCGCCTCGTTGATGGCTTTATATGGGGCGATGGCACTCAAATTGGTTGCTAGGTGATAATGGTGATGGACCCTAAAACAACATTGATGTAGTAGAAGGTAGCGTGATTTGTAGAGTGTATGAGGCGATTACCCTATCTTTTTCGGATTTCTATATAAGGCGATATCATTTTCTTTGATCGTGTCAACAGGTTCAGAAGCGGTGTGTGAGGACGCCAAAAATCACTTTTTCTTCTTCTTCGTTCATGGGCTTAGACTCCCACGTTCACTCATGTTTTTAGCACGAGTGGATTTTTACGTGTATGACCGTTTTTACCCCGCCATTCATGCAGCATACGCCGATTTCGGGGGAGGCATGCTGGGTATTTTCGTGTTTCTATAACCCACCGAACTCTGACATGGATTACAGGATTTTTTTTCCGTGCGCACGTGGTCTTGTGCTTGCGTGTACACACGAAGGGGGTTAAGGCACTAGCAGGTCTGCACGTACAAGTTGACCTGGGAGATTGGAAAAATCTCCACTCTGAACCCACCAGGCAGCAGCGACCGGGATTCGAACTCACGACTTCCCGATTAGGAGGCCAACGTCTTACCACCACGCCACCGCGCCCGTCCACTTGTTCGATTTCGATCCTGATTAGTGTCGCGGCGTCTTTAAGTGGGTTACTTCTAATTTGTGAATCAAAACAAAAGAATGGTAGGTTTAATTTGTGACAAAACAAAAAGTGACACTTACGGTACTTCGACCCAGTGGTGTCTTAGGTAGACAGACATTGCATCGCGGCCAGCATCTTGCAAGCGAGTTTCGTGGACAATGTTGAGATAAGTTCATTATCTGTGTCATAAGTTTGTGTCTGTCTGTCCACTTCAAAGACCATCCGATCGAAGTACCGTAAATATCAAGTTTTGTTTTGTCATAAATTAAACGTACCAATGACCTAACATTCTTGATTTTTGTATTGTGAATTTTTTAACGTTAGCTAAACGCAGATAAAGAGACAAAAAAATCCGAAAAAGATAGGGCAATCGCCTCATACACTCTACAAATCACGCTACCTTCTACTACATCAATGTTGTTTTAGGGTCCATCACCATTATCACCTAGCAACCAATTTGAGTGCCATCGCCCCATATACAGCAACAGAACTAGTGACCACGACAACCGCTTGGTGAAGTTGTAATGACAAATCTGGTCAATGCAATCAAAACTGGTAAGATTGGCCAGTTGCCGATTTGATTTATGGTATTTTAAATACAAAACCAGCAAAATACCGAACTCGAACACAAACACAGTGTCAAAACATAAGACGACACGTCGTCGGTGCCCGCGGATTCTGCGGCCGCTTCTAGACTGTAAAGCAATTAGTGAAAAAGTGAAGTTTCGCGTGACAAACACTCCTACACTCTTTAAGTGCTCAATTATGCATAAAAAGCAGCCCTTTTCCCCAGCATCCCAGCTTCAAGTTTATGATCAAGCCAGCGTCCTTCTAACATGTAAAAATTGGTTTTGGATCTGAAAAATGAATGAGTGCATCCCAGCAACAGAACTGTTGCAGTAGACCTTTCACAATTAGGGATTGATTTATTTGTAATTTCGTTCTGGGCTGGACCTAGTGTATGTGAAAGGGAGCGGCTTCCAAAACGAGGCAGGGGTACATCGACTGGCAAGACAGGGTGTGTGTGTGTATGGGGGGGGGGGGGGGGGGGGGTCAACAGAAGTTGTTGACATTTAGAAATCGAAGTTGGTATTTTAGGATCTCCCCTTGAGAAAAAGTTGCTGGGTAAGGGGTGGCTTGGTTTTTGGGCAACATGCACACCTCCCCGTGCAAGACACAAAAGAGTTAAGTCGTACCTGTCTATAACGACAATTCAAGAGACCAACCGAAAGGAGTTGCTATAGACAGATTATTGGTAGAGACAGGTTTGTTTCTTTGTTTGTTTGCTTAACGCCCAGCCGACCACGAAGGGCCATATCAGGGCGGTGCTGCTTTGACATTTAACGTGCGCCACACACAAGACAGAAGTCGCAGCACAGGCTTCATGTCTCACCCAGTCACATTATTCTGACACCGGACCAACCCGTCCTAGCACTAACCCCATAATGCCAGACGCCAGGCGAAGCAGCCACTAGATTGCCAATTTTAAAGTCTTAGGTATGACCCGGCCGGGGTTCGAAGTATAGACAGGTGAATAATATCAAGTCATCTTGTATTGAAAAAAAACATCATCGAGGATCCTTTGGATTGATCAAAATGGGCAGGTGGTTGTTATCGAGAGGTGGTCGCAAGGGCAGGCTCGACTTTTCGTTTTTCGTTTTGGTTTGGTTCTGTCTCACGGCCAAAATGTGTGTGCATACAGCAGATAAGTTTTAGTTTCAAAGCAAAAGTTAATATCGACCGTACTGGTTTTGTGAACATTATGTCATTTACTTTGCTCATTTCCCTGGAGCTTCGCATTGCCTTTTCTGTCACCTTGCGGTGTGAGTTTCCGCAGGTACCCGACTGCTTCTTCATAGGCACGTTTTAAAGCTACTGCAAGT
>NW_027126797.1:0-12500 GCF_037325665.1 Littorina saxatilis | reverse complement strand
TTTTTTTCAGAAGGCTGCGGCTGGATGGATGTAAGCCTTGATGAACGACTTGGCGTGCGGTTTTCTGGAACAGGAAATTATGTAATTTAAACCGGATTTTCTTTTTCTTCAGACCAGTTTCAGCTGCCAAGCGAGCGGAGAGGGGAGATGTTGGTTGCGAACAGAGATCAGGCCTGAGGGGCACGAACCGAACATGGGTGAAACCCAAACGGATGAGAACAAACCGCGGGGTCTAACTGGTTGAATTCACAACAAATTTCAATTTCAACCAATCCAACGCCGCGGCTGACTCCCACCCGGTTGGTAACTTTCTCGTGTACGTCAGCCCAGAAAATCAGTCGACTTGGATGCATTTTCTTACGTGCAGTTTTTAGATATAGGACTGAGCTATGCATAGACGTAACACGTGACGTGCAGTCCATGCACGCGACGACATGATGAACTGCAATTACACCGTATGACGGCTTACTAGCGCCAAAACCTGGGGCTACCAATATCACGTGGACATTTGTTCTGTGTAATTCATAGCGATAATGTTAACTGACAGTGTTTATTATTTATTTTCAGTTTTGTCATCGGCTTACTAGCGCCACTGTGAAAACCAGTCAAACATGAACACCTGATAATTAGCCATGAACACTTGATCATTAAACATGATCACTTGATAATTACTGTTTTTACAGGAAAATTAATAATTTTCAGTTCTGGCTCACTTTCAAACGGATTTTCAGGTGAAAATTTGTATTGTAATTTTCAGGTGAACATTTTAATTATGTGGTTTTGGCGCTAGTTAGCCGTCATAAAACCGTTGTCTGAAGCACTACCAAATACGCCTAAAAGTAGCCTACGCTCCGATCCAGCAAAACTAACGTTAACGTTATGTTATAAATATGAAGTCTTATATCGCGCGCGTATCTCCAGACTCGGACTCAAGGCGCAGGGATCTATTTATGCCGTGTGATATGGAATTTTGTTACACAATACACAGAGTCACGCATTCACATCGGCCAGCAGATCGCAGCCATTTCGGCGCATATCCTACTTTTCACGGCCTATTATTCCAAGTCACACGGGTATTTTGGTGGACATTTTTTATCTATGCCTATACAATTTTGCCAGGAAAGACCCTTTTGTCAATCGTGGGATCTTTAACGTGCACACCCCAACGTTGGTAGCGTTCGGACGTTAAAGATTTCATATCTAACTCAAGATCCGCGACGAGAGGTTCTATGACGTCGGTGGTGTTAACATCGCACCACAGTCGAACACTATGGTTGTTGGTTTGTTTGTTTGTTTGTTTGTTTGCTTAACGCCCAGCCGACCACAAAGGGCCATATCAGGGCGGTGCTGCTTTGACATATAACGTGCGCCACACACAAGACAGAAGTCGCAGCACAGGCTTCATGTCTCACCCAGTCACATCATTCTGACACCGGACCAACCAGTCCTAGCACTAACCCCATAATGCCAGACGCCAGGCGGAGCAGCCACTAGATTGCCAATTTTAAAGTCTTAGGTATGACCCAGCCGGGGTTCGAACCCACGACCTCCCGATCACGGGGCGGACGCCTTACTACCAGGCCAACCGTGCCGGTCGGTTGTTGGTTAGAAACAAACAATAGAAGAGGAAAGATGGGATCACAGAAAATACACTTTTTCTCGACGAAGGTTTGAGCCCGCATCTGTTCGCCAATTCGAGCCGCTGTAGACCTTGTTCCTTTAAATCATGTGGCTTGATGCCAGGGGGAGGCCTGGTGAATGTTGATTGCTTCACGTCCCTTCTGCCTTGCACTCACAACTTCTGCTTCCTACACTACACCGAGAGAGAGAGAGAGAGAGCATTCTTTTCCCTGGTAACTGTCAAGAACGCCGCAGAGAGTTCATTTCCGGCATGTCGCGATCGTTGACAAGCAACTCCAGGGTCCCCGATGACGCACGGGAAGCGCAGCGAAAACATTGCACCAAGTCCAACGATGATGGAGTCTTTCGCGACCCACGATTTACAGTATTTGCGCAGTTCAAAATCTGTTTTCTTTTCGGCCGTTTCTTTTCTTCCTATGTTTGTTTCTTCTTCCTGGGCTTACTTTTCAGTTTAATCAGAGACGACTAATAGAAGAAGGAGCTTTCACCATTTTGATGCACTGAAAGACGCGGTTAAGATGTAGAAATCATTACTTTCTTTATGTCTAGTCTGTTTGGAAAGAATGATCTAGTTCCAGAACAAGACTTTGATATTCATACAGAGATGCTGTGAAAAGTGTTATTATGTCTCTGACTGAAGGTAAACTTATACGAACATTCTTCCATTTGCAGAAAACTGAGACCGGAAATTCAAACTGAAACTAATGTTAAGTGTAAACAACTGATACACAAGCGAAAGAGTATTCTTCATCAGTCGGAAAATTGGCTCATAAAGCGAGATATGTGACGGCACAGAACCTTACTATGCCGCAAAAATCGATCTTCTATTGGAGAAAAAAACCGAGTCAAGATGGTGGCGCCTATACTTACAGCTTGCACGCATGATTATTCGCACACTTAGCCTCAATGTAGAAAAAAACACTTTCTGTCGTGTGAAATGTCGTTCTCAAGACATCAAATTAGGCCATTAAGCCCGTTTGACGGCATGTATCCGCTCATTTTTAAGATATAGGCTAGAGGTTGTCCAATCTGCGCGTGCACATTTGTGTACGCCTCATATAAGTACACGTGTGTTCATCTGTTTGTCTATATCTGTGCACGCGCATTCTATGTCTGCATGTGTTTCTCCGTTGTCTATGCATTTAATATGCGTCGGGTGTGTGTGAGTGTGTTTATGTGTGTGTGTGTGTGTGTGTGGGGGGGGGGTCCTTAAAAAACACACCCGACAAAGCCTTAATAATTCAATATTGTGACCCACTTAAGCTGGAAGTGTCAACGGAAAAGCTAGCAGGAACCGAAGGATATTTCTATCCGTCTTTCGGTCACCTTGAATCAATGCTTTCAGGATTTGCGCGGTCTTTTGATATTTTTGGCCATTGTTGGCTCTCAGCTTTAGCCATGCTTAAGGCCAGATTACATGGCCCGATGACAGCAAAGCCAGTAAACAGAAAATGCCAGGACATGAGAATTTCGATTAGCAGCCTTAGAACTCGATTCAACAAGACCAACAAAAAACATACAAAAATACAACAACACAAACAAATAATCAAAATAATGATTCCTCTCTCTCTCTCTTTCTCCTCTCTTTCTCTCTCCCTCACACACACAAACACACACACACACACACACACACACACACACACACACACACACACGCACGCACGCACACACAGGGAAAACAGAGGGATGAAACGAGAATCAAGTGAGAAAGAATCACGTTTCCTCATAGAACGCTCCTGTTTCAAATCTCTGACCTTTTTACAGTATTTCCCCATGTCAAATCAGGATTCATGTGCAGAATGACCCGTTGCTGACATTGCCTTGTTGTGTGATAACTGTTATGCTTTGTTGTTGCCATGGCCTGAGTTCGAAAAATAAATGTCTGTCGTCCTTCTTGTGACTCTTCTTGTGAGCCTTACCGTTCATCTTAGATTCCGGGAATACGGCTGGCAAAACTGAGGAGGACAAGTCAAATCAAATGTCTATGATGATCAGTAGATACAATGTATGTAAAGTTAATAGACTCTATCCCTACTAGCCTCCCTTATCGTACGGCGAGAGGATATTTTCTCTGGCGTTGTCTCAATCACACTTTTAATCGAAAACACAACAACTTTACATGGGAGTCTCATGTCGAAAGTTCATTGTGATAAAATCTTAACATGCGCACGCAAGCAAGCATGTGTGTGTGTGTGTGTGTGTGTGTGTGTGTGTGTGTGTGTATGTGTGTGTGTGTGTGTGTGTGTGTGTGTGCTTGCGTGCGTGTCTGTGTGAGCGTTATGTGTGTGTGGTGTGTGTGTGTGGGGGGGGGCGTGTACGTGCGAGCGTAACTTTGTGCGTGTGTGCGTATGCGAACACGTGCGCGTGTGTGTGTGCGTGCGTGCGTGCATTTGTGCGTATAATTCCAATGCTAGTCACTAATGAAACAAATTTCCATCAATACCGTTGCGTGGAGAATGGATGGCAGCTGCAAGAGTGATCAAGAAGATTAAAAATTAGAAAAAAGACTGTCGATCAAACCCAATTCTCTGATCAGCGGGTGAAGGCAAAATAAGAAAGAAAGAAAAAGCCTTGAAGCCATCAGAACGCACTGCGATGCAAACGTGGATTCGCTTGCTGCCGCAACTTCATTTAGAATCCATTTACATTGAGCGCTTGAAGTTTGCATGGTGTTTGTAGGTTTTCTCGCTAACTTTAATGAAAAGAATAAGGAAGAAAAATCGAATCAGAAGCTCCCTTCACCGTCATCAAGTTACAGTAGACTTTGAACCACTGCAAGAATGATAGGTTATTGGTACGTTCAACAATTATCAAAACCAAACGTTACAGTTACAGTGCATCGACCCTGTGATATTTTAAGTAAACAGACAAACCCTTATGATGCAGATAATGAACTTATCTTAAAATCGTCAACGAAACTCGCTTGCAAGATGCCGGCGAGACAATTTAATTTAAGTTTAATTGACCAAAACAAAATTACTCAATAGTTTCTGCGTAGACATGCAGGTCAGTGCATAAGATGCCCTTCGTTACAATCACGTATTGAGTCAGGCGCTCTCATCGATTCCCAAAAGGTATGTGAAGTCTATGGAACTGTCGCTCGTTCACTAGCAGACAGACACACGCACAAACACACAGACACACACACACACACACACACACCACACGCACAAACGTTGTCCCTCTCTTTTTCCCTCCCTCACTCCCTCTTTTCTCTCTCTCTCTCTCTCTCTCTCTCTCTCTCTCTCTCTCTCTCTCTCTCTCCCTCACTCCCTCTCTCTCTTTCTCTCTCTCTCCCTCTCTCTCTCCCTCCATCTCTTTCTCTCTCCCTCCGGGCCTCTCTCAGTCTCTCAGTCTCTCTCTCTCTCTCTCTCTCTCTCTCTCTCTCTCTCTCTCTCTCTCTCTCTCCCTCTCTCTCTCTCTCTCTCTCTCTCTCTACCCCCCGCGGGTTAGGGGGAAGAATTTACCCGATGCTCCCCAGCATGTCGTAAGAGGCGACTAACGGATTCTGTTTCTCCTTTCATATTGTTTACATGTGCCAATAATGTTTTAAAACTGTACCTAAGGGGATATAATAACGATTGGCTGTAGCATTCGAACACAGAAAAAATTATTTCAGTATTGCAAAGTGGTGTTGATAGTGTCGAATGTAAACAGAACAGTCTCAAAGTGAAAGTGGATGTTTTCCGGAAATTGCGCAGGCGGAAATATACGATCTCTCACAGCACATATTCGCAAGAATAAAGCCACAGGCTTCAGCTGACAAGCTACAAAAAGGCCTATGTACTCACGTGTCCAGCAAAACTTTGGCGAGTTCAGTATCCCCTTTGTACTTGGTTCTCAATTTGAAGCGATGGGCCTCTGACGAAAACAATCTTTCTTTCAGCGCGACCCAGTGCTGGTGCTGCGTGGTGATGAAGCAAGGAGTCCACTTTCTCTTCTCAGCAGATTTAGTGGCCTTGACAGCTTTAGACGGGTTTACTTCTATCTTTTTTGCCATTGTACGCAACCGCGCTTTGACTGTCTCCGACGCCATCTTTGGTTTACAAAACGTCACGAAGTAACGTCAACGGTCTAAAAATAGCCCAAGTCCTGGAGAACTGTTGCTAAACAATGCAATAAAGAATTAATTATTTCTCGTAATTGGTAAGGACTTCAAACCTAAAACTTTGCAGGAAGCTTAATTTATACATCCCCGCAACGATGGGAAAAGCCCTGGAAGTAATTAAACTAATTAAATAGGACTATATGTCAGCCTTTAACTCCCAATAACACAAGACTCTCCCTGCAGGTATTTGACCAGTCCATGAAAGCGAATCTCTTCACAGTACAACCAATTCATGTAGATCGAAAAATCACAAGTGCTGCCGCAGGACAAAAGCACCGCATACCCGTTGGTAAACGGTCACCCGGCATTTAGTTCCAGTTCCTTGAAACAACAAGTGGCAGTGTCATACAAATCAGTGCATAAGTAAGTGGATATCTCAGTCTCTCGCAACGTCCTCGAAAATGGCCTGGAGGAAAATAGTTATGGTATACTGTACATGTTCGAGTTCGAGTTCGAGTGTGTGTGTGTGTGTGTGTTTGTGTGTGTGTGTGTGTGGTGGGTGGTGGTGGGTGTGTGTGTGTGTGTATGTGTTTGTGTGTGTGTGTGTGTGCACGTGTGTGTGTGTGTGTGCGTGTGTGTGTGTGTGTGTATGTGTGCAAATGTGTGTGTGTGTGTGTGTGTGTGCATATGTGTGTGCTTGCGCGCGCGTGTGTGTATCAGTGTGTGTGTGTGTGTGTGTGTGTGTGTGTGTGTGTGTGTGTGTGTGTGTGTGTGCATATGTGTGTGCTTGCGCGCGCGTGTGTATGTGTGTGTGTGTTTATGTGTGTGTGTGTGTGTGGGTTTTTTTTTCCATTCAACAAGGTTTTATTTGAATGTCCTCCTGGAATATGCCGACGAAAAAACCCATTCCATATCCCCACTTTGTAAGACAAGGGTGGTCTCTCTCACGTATGTAGGATAACCTCTTTGAGTTTGTTCAGGGAATGATGTATGCTATTTGTGTAAATCATCGGTTCCTTTGAGTCCTGCTTGATCCCATCCTTATCCTATTTGTCTGCAGTAATTGACAAATCGTCCCCTACTGAATGGACATTTTGAATAATATACCTCGCTGGGTCCTCGTTTACAAGGATCACGCTGATACAGTGCAGTGAAACCCCCATCAATACCGTTGCGTGGAGAATGGATGGCAGCTGCTAGAGTGATCAAGAAGATTGAAAATTAGAAAAAAGACTGTCGATCAAACCCAATTCTCTGATCAGCGGATTACAAGGATCACGCTAATACAGTACAGCGAAACCCCCATTTTAAGACCCCCCTCCCCCCATTTTAAGACCCCCTCCCATTTTAAGACCCCCTCCCCCCATTTTAAGACCCCCTCCCCCCATTTTAAGACCCCTCCCCCATTTTAAGACCCCCTCCCCCCAATTTAAGACCCCTCCCCCCCATTTTAAGACCCCACCCCCCATTTTAAGACCCCACTCCCCCATTTTAAGACCCCCTCCCCCCATTTTAAGACCTCCTCCCCCCATTTTAAGACCCCCTCCCCCATTTTAAGACCCCCTCCCATTTTAAGACCCCTCCCCCCATTTTAAGACCCCCTCCCCCCATTTTAAGACCCCCTCCCCCCATTTTAAGACCCCCTCCCTCCATTTTAAGACCCCCTCCCCCATTTTAAGACCCCTTCCCCGCCATTTTAAGACCCCCCCCCCATTTTAAGACCCCCTCCCCCCATTTTAAGGCCCCCCTCCCCCCATTTTAAGACTTCTTTCCTATTAATTAAGACCTTGTTTTCTCAAACTCGCTGTTCATTACCTCTGTAAATGTAACCCATTTCAAGACTTCCTCGATTTTAAGACCTGAATTTCTCTGGGTTTTTTATGTCTTAAAACTGAGGAGGTTCCACTGTCCTGCATGAGACACAAATGTTAACAAATGGACTCTGTCTGCGGTCTGAGACAGATAAGCCGGCAAATCGGATGCAGATATCCCTTGATGACCATACTCGTACTGTCTGCCAGCTGTGGCTGGTCTGTTGTGTATGATTTAGTATCGATATTCAGTCGGTTCCACAGGAGCTTGTATCAAAGGCAAAGCGCCACCAGTTAATAATAGTATCCAATACTGCAGTAAGGATAAAGGAGTAGGATACTTCAATCGACCAGCGCTACTAGCTCCTGTGGTCGGTTTCTGCATTTTGAAAGCAGTTTATAAATCACACTGTCCTGGTGTGGGTAAAAATAATTATGTACGTTGGTCAGGCCGGCGAATTGTTCTGTGTGGGAATCGTGTTTCACTTTTTTCTGCTGTCTTTTTCATTTACCGCCAACCCCCAGTCCTTGGTCACGTTTTCCTTTCTTTCTTTCTTTGTTTTTGTCTGTCTTTCTGTCTGTCTGTCTGTCTGTCTGTCTGTCTGTCTGTCTGTGGGTCTGTCTGGCTGTCGGTCTGTCTGTCTTTTCTTTCTTTTTCGTTTCTGTCTGTCGGTCTTTCTGTCTGTCTTTCTGTCTGTCAGTCTGTCTGTCTTTTCTTTCTTTCTTCGTTTCTGTCTGTCGGTCTTAATTTCTGTCTGTCTGTCTGTCTGTCTTTTCTTTCTTTCTTCGTTTCTGTCTGTCTGTCTGTCTGTCTATCTGTCTGTCTGTCTTTCTTTCTTTTTTTCTTTTCCTTCTTCTATTTTGTTGATAAAAAAAAGGTTCTGAAATGGAGGTAGTTCGTTTGAGGCCATTCGATCACCTGTCATACAGAGATACTGGTGACCAGTAAATTGACTCAAATGACCCCAAGAGGTGCACGGCTCGGTTTGAGGTTTGGAATAATAAAACCACATACGAGGAATATTATAGAACTAGTCTGAGTGTTAATTGTTGAAGTATTCAAATGCTATCTTGAAGGCACATTCTTTCTCGTGAAAAACCGGCTCACCATCGTAGATCAGGCCAGGCTTCTGCAAGTGGTGTGTTTGTTTGTTTGTTTGCTTGCTTAACGCCCAGTCCACCACGAAGGGTGATATCAGGGCGGTGCTTCTTTGACATTTAACGTGCGCCACACACAAGACAGAAGTCGCAGCACAGGCTTCATATGTCTCACCCAGTCACATTATTCTGACACCGGACCAACCAGTCCTAGCACTAACCCCATAATGCCAGACGCCACTAGATTGCCAATTTTAAAGTCTTAGGTATGACCCGGCCGGGGTTCGAACCCACGACCTCCCGATCACTGGGCGGACGTACGCCTTACCACTTGGCCACCGTGTTGCGGTCTCTGCAAGTGGTGAGACCATCCTTCCACATACATGCACCCACAATCAACACCCAGACTGCAAGTGGTGAGACCATCCTTCCACATACATGCACCCACAATCAACACCCTCACTGCAAGTGGTGAGACCATCCTTCCACATACATGCACCCACAATCAACACCCTCACTGCAAGTGGTGAGACCATCCTTCCACATACATGCACCCACAATCAACACCCTCACTGCAAGTGGTGAGACCATCCTTCCACATACATGCACCCACAATCAACACCCTCACTGCAAGTGGTGAGACCATCCTTCCACATACATGCACCCACAATCAACACCCTCACTGCAAGTGGTGAGACCATCCTTCCACATACATGCACCCAACATCAACACCCTCACTGCAAGTGGTGAGACCATCCTTCCACATACATGCACCCACAATCAACACCCTCACTGCAAGTGGTGAGACCATCCTTCCACATACATGCACCCACAATCAACACCCTCACTGCAAGTGGTGAGACCATCCTTCCACATACATGCACCCACAATCAACACCCTCACTGCAAGTGGTGAGACCATCCTTCCACATACATGCACCCACAATCAACACCCTCACTGCAAGTGGTGAGACCATCCTTCCACATACATGCACCCACAATCAACACCCTCACTGCAAGTGGTGAGACCATCCTTCCACATACATGCACCCACAATCAACACCCTCACTGCAAGTGGTGAGACCATCCTTCCACATACATGCACCCACAATCAACACCCTCACTGCAAGTGGTGAGACCATCCTTCCACATACATGCACCCACAATCAACACCCTCACTGCAAGTGGTGAGACCATCCTTCCACATACATGCACCCACAATCAACACCCTCACTGCAAGTGGTGAGACCATCCTTCCACATACATGCACCCACAATCAACACCCTCACTGCAAGTGGTGAGACCATCCTTCCACATACATGCACCCACAATCAACACCCTCACTGCAAGTGGTGAGACCATCCTTCCACATACATGCACCCACAATCAACACCCTCACTGCAAGTGGTGAGACCATCCTTCCACATACATGCACCCACAATCAACACCCTCACTGCAAGTGGTGAGACCATCCTTCCACATACATGCACCCACAATCAACACCCTCACTGCAAGTGGTGAGACCATCCTTCCACATACATGCACCCACAATCAACACCCTCACTGCAAGTGGTGAGACCATCCTTCCACATACATGCACCCACAATCAACACCCTCACTGCAAGTGGTGAGACCATCCTTCCACATACATGCACCCACAATCAACACCCTCACTGCAAGTGGTGAGACCATCCTTCCACATACATGCACCCACAATCAACACCCTCACTGCAAGTGGTGAGACCATCCTTCCACATACATGCACCCACAATCAACACCCTCACTGCAAGTGGTGAGACCATCCTTCCACATACATGCACCCACAATCAACACCCTCACTGCAAGTGGTGAGACCATCCTTCCACATACATGCACCCACAATCAACACCCTCACTGCAAGTGGTGAGACCATCCTTCCACATACATGCACCCACAATCAACACCCTCACTGCAAGTGGTGAGACCATCCTTCCACATACATGCACCCACAATCAACACCCTCACTGCAAGTGGTGAGACCATCCTTCCACATACATGCACCCACAATCAACACCCTCACTGCAAGTGGTGAGACCATCCTTCCACATACATGCACCCACAATCAACACCCTCACTGCAAGTGGTGAGACCATCCTTCCACATACATGCACCCACAATCAACACCCTCACTGCAAGTGGTGAGACCATCCTTCCACATACATGCACCCACAATCAACACCCTCACTGCAAGTGGTGAGACCATCCTTCCACATACATATGCACCCAAAATCAACACCCTCACTGCAAGTGGTGAGACCATCCTTCCACATACATGCACCCACAATCAACACCCTCACTGCAAGTGGTGAGACCATCCTTCCACATACATGCACCCACAATCAACACCCTCACTGCAAGTGGTGAGACCATCCTTCCACATACATGCACCCACAATCAACACCCTCACTGCAAGTGGTGAGACCATCCTTCCACATACATGCACCCACAATCAACACCCTCACTGCAAGTGGTGAGACCATCCTTCCACATACATGCACCCACAATCAACACCCTCACTGCAAGTGGTGAGACCATCCTTCCACATACATGCACCCACAATCAACACCCTCACTGCAAGTGGTGAGACCATCCTTCCACATACATGCACCCACAATCAACACCCTCACTGCAAGTGGTGAGACCATCCTTCCACATACATGCACCCACAATCAACACCCTCACTGCAAGTGGTGAGACCATCCTTCCACATACATGCACCCACAATCAACACCCTCACTGCAAGTGGTGAGACCATCCTTCCACATACATGCACCCACAATCAACACCCTCACTGCAAGTGGTGAGACCATCCTTCCACATACATGCACCCACAATCAACACCCTCACTGCAAGTGGTGAGACCATCCTTCCACATACATGCACCCACAATCAACACCCTCACTGCAAGTGGTGAGACCATCCTTCCACATACATGCACCCACAATCAACACCCTCACTGCAAGTGGTGAGACCATCCTTCCACATACATGCACCCACAATCAACACCCTCACTGCAAGTGGTGAGACCATCCTTCCACATACATGCACCCACAATCAACACCCTCACTGCAAGTGGTGAGACCATCCTTCCACATACATGCACCCACAATCAACACCCTCACTGCAAGTGGTGAGACCATCCTTCCACATACATGCACCCACAATCAACACCCTCACTGCAAGTGGTGAGACCATCCTTCCACATACATGCACCCACAATCAACACCCTCACTGCAAGTGGTGAGACCATCCTTCCACATACATGCACCCACAATCAACACCCTCACTGCAAGTGGTGAGACCATCCTTCCACATACATGCACCCACAATCAACACCCTCACTGCAAGTGGTGAGACCATCCTTCCACATACATGCACCCACAATCAACACCCTCACTGCAAGTGGTGAGACCATCCTTCCACATACATGCACCCACAATCAACACCCTCACTGCAAGTGGTGAGACCATCCTTCCACATACATGCACCCACAATCACACCCTCACTGCAAGTGGTGAGACCATCCTTCCACATACATGCACCCACAATCAACACCCTCACTGCAAGTGGTGAGACCATCCTTCCACATACATGCACACTCCACAATCAACACCTCACTGCAAGTGGTGAGACCATCCTTCCACATACCTGCACCCCCATCAACACCCTCACTGCAAGTGGTGAGACCATCCTTCCACATACATGCACCCACAATCAAACACCCTCACTGCAAGTGGTGAGACCATCCTTCCCATACATGCACCCACAATCAACACCCTCACTGCAAGTGGTGAGACCATCCTTCCACATACATGCACCCACAATCAACACCCTCACTGCAAGTGGTGAGACCATCCTTCCACA
>NW_027126796.1:0-18790 GCF_037325665.1 Littorina saxatilis | reverse complement strand
TGTTTGGATTTTTCGGCAAAGACGGCCAGTGCCTGAACGTCAAAGACGTTGGGACAGGGATGCAACAAGAGCGAAGAGTGCACGCAGTTCGCTTCGTGCCAAGGCGGGTTGTGTCGGTGCGACTACGACTACTACTCAGAGAACGAAAATGCGTGAAGGTCATCGACGAAGGTGAGCCATATACTTTTTTTGACTGTATGTTTTAGTTTTTCGTTTGCACTCGCCACTTTCCCCTACGCCGCAGCAGTATGCGCCCCCTCCCTGTTACAGAATGTGTTCAAACTGTGTTCTCTTCTGTTCAAAAGTGTATGATTTACTTGAATATTACTCTTGTTTGAACCAAGGTGAACTCCAAAAACAGACACACCGCTAACGTTCCAAAATTCAGAATAAAAAAAACAAGAATTGTGGGTTATTGGAACGTTTAATTATAGAACGTGGCCCAGTGGTCTTTTAAAGTAAACAGACAAACAAACACTTATTCAGGGCCGGACTGGGGGGGGGGGGTTGCGCAACCCCCCCCCCCTTTTGGCTTAAGCATGTACCTCCCAACGCATTTTTTTTTTTTTTTTTTTTTTGTAGGGGAGGGAGGGGGTGGTTGCATCTGGATCATCATGAAATCCGAGGAGAAATCGCACCCCGAAGTCCGAGAAGAAATCGCACCCCTCATCTCTTCATTGCCTATACGGCTTGCTGTCGAATTTACCTTTTTCGTTCAAGGAGAGGCTTCCTTTCCCTCCAGAAACATCAAAAAAGTTCAGCTTCAAGGGGCCAACCCCCACCAAGGGGCTTCTGTAACCCCCCCCCCCCCCCTAGTACTTATCTAGTCCGGCCCTGACTTATGGTACAAATAATGAACGTATCTCAAAATCTCATTTTCAAAGCGATTGCCACACGGTCTTGAGGTAAGTGCTTTATCTGTTTCATCACTGTTTGTCTGTCCGTCTCCTTCAAAAAGACCCCTTTGTGGAGGTACAAGTAAATGTAACGTTTTGTTTTGTCAATAATAAACGTTCCATTAACCTACAATTCTTGTGATTTGATTCTGAATTTTTTAACGGTGGCAGTCTACCTGATTGTTGGATTTTCAAAATCGTAACCTACAATTCTTTTGTTATTTTGATTCTGAGTTTTTGAACGTTGGCAGTCTACCTAAATAAATCCCTGCGCCTTGAATATGTGCGCGATATAAATTGCATAAAAATTAAAAAAAATAAAAAAAAATAAAAAAAATCCCTGCGCTTAGACTGTACCCACGGAATACGCGCGATATAAGCCCTCATATTGATTGATTGATTATTGGATTTTCAAAATCGTAACCTACAATTCTTATTTTTTTGAACCCAGGAGGGACATGCAAGAACACCAAACAGTGCACCGACAACGCAGCATGTTCCGTCATTCACGGGTTCGTCTGCAAATGCGTGGAGGGGTTCTACTCCGACATGGGGGACTGCTTCGAAGAGATTACGGAGGGTTTGCCGTGCGAAGCAACGAAGCAGTGTACGGACAATGCCGAGTGCGTCCGAGGGGAGGGCGGGGCCACGTGCGAGTGCGTGCGCGGTTACTATGGCGACGGTGGGCTATGCAAGGTGAAGGTCGACGAAGGGGGCAACTGTAAACAGGACAAGGAGTGCACGTACAGCGCTGTGTGTTCTCCGGAAAACGTCTGCCGGTAGGTATTTTTTTTTTTCCTTTTTCTCGTGATCAAAAGCTTACGGCCTTACGGGCAGAATATACCTGCGCAGAGTCAGCGGCACAGACGACGCACTGCATATTATTTATGCTGCGTTGGGGATTATGACGAGAACTTGGCCTGTTTTCCTTTCACGCAACGTGTAGCGGGCTGGTATAATCTGCAGTGCGTCGTCGGTCCTGCTGAAGTTACATAGGTGAGCGGAGCCCCTTACCATTATCTGCATCTCGCCAAAATTGCTGCAGCCGGAATTACCCTGCAATCATATGGCCGTCCCAAAACGTCAAAGGCAACCACACGAACCACTAATTGATATCCTTCCTAATTCAAACTGCAACATTAATGATAATATTCGGAAAAAAACGGCAAACAAGAAAACAAAGCAAAAGGAATAGGTCATTTAAAAAGGATATGCACTATGATGAAATTAAAGGCCTAATCCGCCTCGTTAAATCAGTTTGCCTCACCGTCTCAGATCTTACCACGCTTAAACATGGGATGAAACCGCCCCTCCACTTGGTCATATACCAACATTAACAGTCTGGGGAGACCGGCACGGTTGGCCTAGTGGTAAGGCGTCCGCCCGTGATCGGGAGGTCGTGGTTCGAACCCCGGCCGGGTCATACCTAAGACTTTAAAATTGGCAATCTAGTGGCTGCTCCGCCTGGCGTCTGGCATTATGGGGTTAGTGCTAGACTGGTTGGTCCGGTGTCAGAATAATGTGACTGGGTGAGACACGAAGTCTGTGCTGCGACTTCTGTCTAGTGTGTGGCGCACGTTATATGTCAAAGCAGCACCGCCCTGATATGGCCCTTCGTGGTCGGCTGGGCGTTAAGCAACAAAACAAAAACAAAAAAAAAAACAACAACAAAAAAAAAGTCTGGGAGGTCTCTGTGCACACACTGGTCATTTTTGGCTCACGTAAGTGTAGCCTATGCGATGCTAACTTTTGTCTGTCTGTGCGTGCGTGCGTGTGTGCGTGTGTGCGTGTGTGATAGAAACTTTAACATTTGACTGAACACCGAAATACTAATTATCCAAGCAACAGCTTCAAAGTATTGAAGCAATGATCAACATTTCGTCGGCACGTATGTAGATAAAGTGTGTATCCAAAGAAAACGGGTGGTGGTGGGTTTTTTTTTTTTGGTGGTGGGGGGGGGGGTAAAACAGGTGACTGGTTTGTGTTTGTGTGTGTTATGTAGACCAGGTCAGGGGTCAAGGTTAGGTCAGATCGCGTGAAGGATTGTGGTATAGATACAGTTCTCACCCAGCTGCAGCTGCAGTTCGCTGATTCGGGGAAGACGATTCACATTGTTCGGTTTCGTAGCGGCTCCAGAAAAAAATAGATAAAGAAGATACCAAAGGACGACAGGTGTGTTTCGAGTCAATATTTCGGTCAAAAATGTTACTCTCCTGACGAATAGATAATGAATAAATGATTCCACCCTACACGAGCTATTTAACTGCCCACGCCAGGTGTACGAAACTTTTTGATGGCCGCAGGAGCGGTCATCTATTGGAATGCATTCGGAGAGGTGACATGTCTCGTTTTGTTACCTTTCTCACGAGATCAGTTACAGTGGTTTTTTCTCTCGATCTCTCTCGATCTCTCTCTCTCTCTCTCTCTCTCTCTCTCTCTCTCTCTCTCTCTCTCTCTGTATGTCTTTGTCTGTGTCTCCCTCTGAGTCTCTCCGCTTCTGTCTTTCTATGTATGTCTCTGTCTATGTGTGTGTGTGTGTGTGTGTGTGTGTGTCTCTCTCTCTCGCTCTCTCTCTCTCTCTCTCTCTCTCTCTCTCTCAGTCTCTCTCTCTCTCATCCGACTCCTGGCACACAGGTCAAAGCAGATGTTAACTTGAGTGCACGTGTACCTAGCAGGAGGGGGGTGATTCTGGTCAGAAGTGGGGTAAAGCACTTTGGTCTTCAGTCTTTGGGTTATAGCTTTCAGTGGAGAAGATGCCAACATGAAATTGCACTATGCTCTACTATGTATTGTCCTTGTCTATCGGACACGAAGAAGGGAAGCTACAATCGCCCCATGTCATATATACTCTTTGTTTCCTGAGCCTGGACCATTGAGACGGTTACTTCATAGATCTATTCATTCTTCAGTTTGTCGGTGTCAAAAGTTATACCCCCATTCCACACAACCGTTCTTTGTCCCGTTCCCGTACCAACCAAGGACTGCTGCCACAACAATGGAACGCTGCGCAAACGGCCGTTTTTTAGCATCTTTCAGCAGCGTCTGACCATAGTGGCAGCCGTCCTTGGTCGGTAAGGGAACGGAACCTAGAACGGATATATGGAATGCGGATATGACAACTCAGTGTGTGAGAGCGCTACAGTTGCGTTACCGTTGTTTTAAGTTCCTTTAACGATCCAAGCGTTCCGTTACCGATGGGTTGAGGTTCCATTACCGTTCATTCTGATCGGGAGGGGAACGGCTAAAAATTTGAATATGCAGCCCAAACTCAGTCGTCCCTACCGACCCTACCGTTCAAAGCAGTTCCGTTAACGATCAGTTACGTTCATTGCGGTTCTGTCCCGATCCCTCCCGTGCCCGCACCGTTCCTTGGTCGGTACGGGAACGGGGCCTAGAACGGTTGTGTGGAAAGGGGGTATAAGACTCGACCACTTGGCTTATGGTGGAGACAGATGGAAGATCTCTGGATATAATTGAAGAGGAGTAGTCTTCCTTTTAGAAAATGTGTACTCTGCCTTGCAGATTAGAAATTTGTGCTGTCGGGGCTAGGTAAAGGGAGTGGAGGGTAAGGGGGTTAGGGGGTGGGTAAGCGAGGGGTAAGAGAGACGAAAGAGAAAACTGGACAGGGAAAAGTCAATGCCTGAGGTATTCAATAAAGCCACACACAAAAAACAGAAATTACCACGGTCTTGCTTCCTCGCACGGACATCGCTCGTTCATCAAGACGAAGTGCGGCTGCCCAGATATCGTGCGCTGCTCGCTTTGTCATTGGCTGACACGGCGTGCAAATTGACTTCCGGCTAATTTTTGACTCGGATGATTGGGGTGATGACCTTAGTTGTAAAGAAATCGGTGCATAATTCAGCGTGGAGCTGCCTTTAAAATCTGTGATGCTGTGTTTGATATGATAGATGATTTCATGGGTTTTTTGTTTTCTGATGAGAATCGAGGTGTATGTTAAGTATTCATGCCTTTGTTTTGTGACTAAAGGGCGCACAAAATAGACACTTGGTTGATGACATGATGAAAGTTATTCTGTTTGCGTGTGTGAAATATTTAGAAAATCAAATTATCGACATTGATCAGCAGACCAAGACTCGGAGATTATTCTGGTTATATTGATTTTAATTTAGACTTTTGTGCAGTATTAGGAACATGACAATCGCTCTCTGTATGTCTCACGTCCTACTTTTTGAAGCTTTCATTTGACACACACTAACAGACTTAACACTTTTGTGGAGTCCACGTTTGTCAAAATGCTGTTTGATTAGAAAATCGATTCATTTTGTTCCTTCTATCCCAAACCATTTAGTCTGTTGTCGAAGACGTCAAATTCCGTCCTTTTAATGCTCGGGCAAACTTTACACAAAAGCGTATGTTGACTTGAGAGCAAGGACCTCGTCAACCGTGCTGGGTTATCCTTTTAAAACACACACACACACACGCACACACACACCACGCACGCACGCACGCACTCACGCACACGAACACACACACATACACATACACACACACGCACGCACACGACCACACACACACACACACACACACGCACACACACACACACACACACACACACACACGCACGCACACACAAGAATGCACGCAAACACGCATGATCAGTCAAGAATACCTATGATGGATGTGGGATTCGGACATTTAAGTTAACATCATTTTCATATTTTTTATTTTGAGAGCTTGTTTTTAAACCGAATATAACATATTTATATGTTTGGAAATCAAAAATGAATGAAAAATAAGATGAACATATTTTTGGATCGATATCTTAAAAATAATTTTAATTACAATTTTTAGATTTTTAATGGCCAAACTCATCAATCAATTTTTAAGCCTTCAAGCTGAAATGCAATACCAAACTCCGGCCTTTGTCGAAGATAGCTTTACTAAAATGTCAATCAATTTGGTTAAAAAATGAGGGCGTGATAATGCCGCCTCAAATTTCACTAAATGCCGGAGATGACGTCATCAAAGACATTTATCATTAAAAAAAAAAGGTTATATAAAGTTTCATGAAGATCGGCCTAGTTGTTTCCTCGGAATCGATCTAAACGCACACATACACACATTCATACATACACACATACACCACGACCCTCGTCTCTATTCCCCTTCTATGTTAAAACATTTAGTCAAAACGTGACTAAATGTAAAAAGAGGGGGGTGGGGGGTGGGGGAGGGTTGCCTAGCTTGCACACACTGGCTTGGGCGGTACTCCAATGCTGCTCGTCATTAATATTAACCATGCAGATGCGTATGCGTGCACATCTTTGTTTAGGCAAAAAAAAAAAAGCCTGTTTATGGTATCCCGACCGATCCTATTTTTTCGCACGACCCTAGACTTTTTTTTGGCATTTGGGAGAGAAAAAAAATTAAATAAAAAAAGGTCTGTTTTGTTGCAAAATAACTTAAAAATATGTTTTATTGGAGAAAAATAAAATACCGACCTTCCGACCCTATTTTTTGGCCTATGTTACCGTAAACAGACTCTTTTTTTTTTGGGGGGGGGGGGGGGGGGGGGGGGGCCTTATGAAGCTGTTTATTGTAATTCAAATTGTACGACTTGAAAGGCCATTCATATAAATTATTCAGTGAAAAAGATTCATTGAGGCAGGAGAACAATGGAGACGGTTTTATGTTAATCAAGGAGGTGTCTTTACATTGCGACCGACAACACAGCCAGCCATTCTGTTTTGAAGCCCTGAGTTGGAAACAGTTTGAGTCAAAAAGTGTTCTTAAATTGACGCTCTTTAGTTTCTGTGTTAATATGCTTCAAATCAGTTCCAGTTAAACGCTTTTAGTCGTCATACTTTTTGAAGCTTTGAAACTAACAGACCTAAAACCTTTATGGTGTCGACGTATGTCAAAATCATGTGTGCATAATAATGCTTCAAATCAGTTCCAGTTAAACGTTTTTAGTCGTCATACGAGGCTTTTTGAAGCTATTTTCCCCACACAGTAACAGATAAAACAACCTTTGTGTTGTCGACGTTTGTCAAAATCCTGTTTGTAAATGCTTCAAAACAGTTCTAGTTAAACTTTATAGTCGCTATAATTTGTCAAGCATTTTCCCCTACACAGTAACTGGTAAAACCTTTGTGGAGTCGACGTTCGCCAATATCCTGTGTGCATAATTATGCTTCAAAACTGTTCCAGTTAAAAAACATCAAAACTAAAATTAAGAAAACCCTGTCGGAAATCACGATGCCAGTTTCAAAGCCTTTAGCAACTGTGTTCATCGTGTTCATTTTACACGTGCATCTAGTCACTAGTCAGGTTCGCAGTGCAGTGTTCTCTCAGCAAACCGGACTGGCAGGCGTTCTCTTCACAGAACACATACTGTTCAGTTCTAAAGAGGTCGCTAAGGGCGCATGCGCGTCACGGTGTCTTCAGACTGCACGTTGTCTGTCTTTCACCTTTACTGGGGTCAACTGTCAAGGTCACGGCAAGATGATGGTGTTTTCTGACGTGAGCATCACAGAGGTCGAGGCAGAGACGTTTGCTGTCAAAGAAAAAGAAGGTGAGTACAATGGGTTTTTTTCAAACTTATTTTTTACTTTTTGACAATTTTTACTTCATGATTCAATGTGTGTGTGTGTGTGTGTGTGTGTGTGTGTGTGTGTGTGTCTGTATGTGTGTGTGTGTATGTGTGTGTGTTGGTGTTTTGTGTGTGTGTGTCTGTGTGTGATTGTGCGTGTGTGTGCGTGTGTGTGTGTGCATGTGCGTGTGCGTGTGTGTGCGTGTGTGTGTGTTTGTGTGTGTGTGCGTGTGCGTGTGTGTGTGTGAGTGCGTGTGTTGTGAGTGCGTGTGTGTGTCTGTGTGTGTGTGTACGAAGAGCAAATGATATCCCAGTGATTTTTTTCTCCCCTTTTTGGGGGATAAATTCATTTGATGACGTCATATCTGGCTTTTTGTAAAAAGAGGAGACAGCACTGTCACACCTATTTGTATTTGAGTTGTTCTTCAGTACTGGTGACAGAAAGGGGGAAAAGTGGTCCAAATTCAAATCTCTAGTTTTGTTTTTGAAATATTGCTTTTCATAAAGCAGAAATACTGTAGTATCTGTTGTACATAAGAAAACATCACTGGTTCACATGGTTCCTACATAATCTAACTTTTAAAGCTGGTTCTTGTGTGTCTGTGTGTATGTTTGTATGATGACGATAGGACCCGAAACGGCTGCACGGACTGAGACAGGAATTGCAGAGAATGTTCTTTGCCACTCGAGTCGTGTCATAAGGTACTTTTGGAATAGCAAATTTGAAAGGATTCTTCAAAAAAACGGCGGAAAACATTATATACCCTGTGAGCTATCGAGGATCCTCCCCGTCTGGGCTGTCGAAACATGGTCTTGTTAAAAGACGTTTTCAAATGCGGTTAACGGGGAGATACACTCGAAGCACATTTAGCGAAGTTATGTTGCCAAATCATCAAAGATCAACATTTCACTACACGGATCGATGCACACAGTCGAAATAGATGTGACTTTCACACGACCGAAGACTACTTACTAGCAGACTAGCAGACGACAAGATCTAAATATTTAGATCAGTGAGAGCAATCCGTTGAAGAACAGTTACTCCGCTTATTCGTCTTCAGTTAAGCTTATTTCCCCTGCCATAAGTTTCCTTGCAGATCTGCAGTCGCGTAGTGAAATGAACTAGTGTCATCGGAAGATTCTTCTCAGTCAATGATCAAAGCACAGTAAGTTCTATGCTGACAAAAGTCACTTTCGGACAACACGACGATTGACTTAATTTATGAGCCCAAAGGTAACAATATCGACAAGAATGTACGCATTTGACATTAAATGAAACATTCATAGACAGTTTCCAACTCACCAGATCTGCCAAAGAGCCGTCATTTGTGAAAAAAACGATGATTTTAATCAGACAGGTATCGGAAACAAGTCTTGGTCACCTGCGTTATTCCTTCCGAGGCGACGTGACGGCGCCACATTTGTTTGTTTATGGCTGTTTATCGCGAAACAACACAGTTGAAATTTGTGTGTAAAATACCACAAATGTGTGGTGAATCAGTTCGTCATCTGCGTTTCGATGGTAATTCAGTCAGATTGGAGTTACTTTGAATCGAAGGCGAGGGTAACCTGCGTTATTTGTGGGACGGCGTGAACAAATTTGATTGCAATATTTTATACAGAAAGTAAATTTCAATGATTCTGGCTCAGACTTGTAGATCTGTTATGCAGTGTTTTGGTAGTGTATCTGCTTTTCTGCTATGAAGCTCCAGGGCCGTAGCAGCCCTACCGGCCACTCCGGCCATGGCCGGACCAGTTTTTGTTAAAAAAAAAAAAATCGTCTTCATAAGCTTCAGCGCTGTGTTAGGAGGAAGAGGGGTCGTGACTTGCACTGTTTTTGTTAGCACGGCGTTTGCAGTTTTGCTTGTGGATACAATACAGTCAGGAGGGTTTCTAAAAATTCTTCCGAAAGAAAGCCTCTTCGTGAAACCATTTTTTAACTTGCGTTTCCCCCGTTCAAACAAGTAACAAGTAATTCTTTTATTTTCCATTGAAGTTGAGGAGAACATAATGGCCAGGGACCGTACCTTTTTATTTTTTTTATGGCCGGACCACTTTTAGGAGCTGTGCTACGGCCCTGAGCTCATTTGGAGTGATACGCTGATCGAAGTGGGGTACCCTATGTGGGACATCAGCCGTATGCAGATTACGCCTCAGAACACTCTCGCATTTCACAAAGACAACAATAATTTGCAACATTTCAAGAACTGCATCAGTTTTATTAGATACTATTTCAACAAAAACAGCACAAACACGACTATTATCAACAACACAGAACGGGAGGTAAGTCTTCAAAGACGCACCAAGTGTGCGTTCCCATTTTTGGACGCCATTTTTGCTAGCATTTTCACAGTAAATCGTAATATTTCCATATCTATTGAATGATTTTGTTATTTTCTTTGATTGTGCCGATTCTCCTATCTCTCTGGCATGTACTGGGTGCTTTGTGACCAGTTTCTCCCTAGACAACTTCATTTTTTTAATTTATATTTTTATTTTGAGTTATAAAATCAAACTCACAGCGATGGAAGACTCTGTATTAGAATCTTTATCGACAGTATTTGACACCGTTGAATTACAAGTAACGGATCCTCAAAATGTGCAGTCCAGTGTGCAAGACGCCATTGAACAAATTCCAAACAATTTGTTGATTGAACTCCAGTAAAAGTGCAGATAGTCAGTTTAATAAAATACAAAACAGTCAGTGATGAGGTGCTAGAAGTTCATGTTTCAACCAGACAACTAGCACTTAATTCTATGGCAGAATTGAATGGAAACTGGGCAGATGAAATGATGAAACGGTTTGAGCAAGCTGCAGAGGATGCAAAGATGAAAGGATCCGGATGGTCAGAAGGTGAAATTCTAAAAATAGAATTGAAGCTAAGTAAATTTGCCCCCATCAGAGGTAGAAGTTACATACCTTTACCTCCTGCTCTTGTCAAAAAACGTGCTGTGCTGAACATAAAGAATGATGATGACAAATGTTTTATGTGGTGTGTTCTGGCAAGACTGTACAGTGTAAAGAAAAATGCAGAAAGAGTGTCGAACTATCATGCATACAGAAATAAACTAAACTTTACTGGTATTGAATTTCCTGTCAGCATTACAAGCATTGACAAATTTGAACAGCAAAACAAACCCATCACCGTAAATGTTTACACGTGGGATGAGGAAGATGAACTGAAACCAGTCAGAATATCAAAGAACTCACCAACGATTGGTGATTGTGATACTAACCATGTTGACATGTTACTAATGACTGATGGTGTAAAATATCATTACACTTTGATTCGTACAATGAGTAGACTGATGGCGAGCACAAGCAATCACAATAGTAAACAAGACTTTTGTAGGCGATGTCTCTTGCGTATTCCATCAATTCATGCAGCACTTATACACAAGCAACATTGTAAGAGCGTTGATGATGCGGTTGTGAAGTTAACAACACCACCGCCAGACAGCAAAGTGTATTTTAAGAATGTATGCAAACTACAGAAAAATCCTTATGTTGTTTATGCTGACTTTGAATCTATCATTGTGCCATATGAAGGACCTTTACCAAAAGACCTACCTAAAACAGTAACTCTAAGTAATCATCAAGTCTGTTCATATGCATTTATTGTTGTTAGTTCAGATGGTAAACATTCTAAACCGCAATTGTACAGAGGACCTAATGCAGCAAAGAACTTCTTACAGCAAATGAACCAAGTGCGAAATGACTGCTCCAAACAACTGAATCTTTCAGACATTGTTATGAAACCTGAAGACCAAGAACAGTTTAACTCTACCACACAGTGTTGGATATGCGAACAAAGTCTAACACCAAACACAGACAATCCAATAGTAAGAGATCATGATCATGTAAGTGGGCAGTTCCGAGGAGCAGCACACAGCAAATGTAATCTACAATTAAAGTTTGATCCTAAGACTTGGAAGCTTCCAATCTTCTTCCATAACTTGCGCGGTTATGATTCACATCTGATCATGCAGGCAGTAACTGATGAATACAAAGCAAGATGCATTGCGCAGTCTTCAGAAAAGTACATGGCCTTTACTCTGAATAGTTTATACTTCTACGATTCTGCTCAACATCTGATGGGAACACTTGAGTCTTTATCTTCATCACTAACTGCTTTCCCAATCACATGTAAGTACTTTGACAGTGACTTAGTTAGAAAGGGAGTCTATCCATATGAATACATGGATTCGTGGGAGAGGTTTGATGAAGATGAGTTACCGCCAAAGGATGCTTACTTCTCACGGCTGAAGGGTAAAGGTATAAGTGACGAAGACTATGAACACGCTAAGACTGCATGGAATAAATTAGGATGTAATACAATGGGTGATTATCATGATCAATATTTGTTGGCTGATGTTTGTTTACTTGCAGATATATTTGAGAATTACAGAAGAACATGTATGAAGCACTACAATCTAGATCCTTCACATTACATATCTGCACCAGGCATGAGCTGGGATGCATTTCTTAGATTTACAGGAGTAAAGATTGACTTGCTATCAGATCTACCTACACTTCAGATGATTGAAAATGGACTACGTGGAGGAATCAGTATGGCTTCACACAATTACTGCAAAGCCAACAACAAATACTTGGACGACTTTGATCCTATGAAACCTTCTAATTACATCATGTATCTAGATGCAAACAATTTGTATGGTTGGGCAATGTGTCAGACGCTTCCACTTCGGAACTTTAAGATCTATTCAGGACCATTTTCACAATGTGTTGTGCTGACAATATTAAAAGCAGGCCCAGACAGTCGAAAGGGATGGATACTAGAAGTTGACTTAGACTATCCACTATCACTTCATGATCTACATAATGATTATCCTTTAGCGGCTGAGAGGTTAAAAGTAAACCCAAGAGAACCTCCAAAGCTGGTGCCCAATCTGTTTCACAAAAAGAAGTATGTGTGTCACTACAGACTGTTACAGTTTTACATTAGACATGGATTAATTTTGAAGGCTGTTCATCGTATAATTTTATTTGATCAAGAACAGTTTATGAAACCTTACATCATGAAAAACACAGAACTGAGAACCAAAGCCGCTGATGCATCAGAGAAAGACTTTTTTAAACTGATGAACAACAGTTGCTTTGGTAAGACAATGGAAAACCCACACAAGAGAAAGGATGTTAGACTTGTTACAAGAGAAAATGAGGCCATCAAGCTGACATCCAAACCACAGTATCAAGACTTTAAATACTTTCATGAACAGCTGTATGGTATCTTAATGAAAAAGCTTGTAGTCAAGCTTGACAAACCAGTATTCATAGGCTTTACTGTGCTAGAGTTGTCAAAACTGTTGATGCTTGAGTTTTTGTATGATTATTTGAAACCAAGATATCCCAAATCGAGAGTACTTTACACAGACACAGATTCATTCTTACTTGACATTCCAGCGGATGACATTTACAAAGATCTAGAAGCTGAAAGTCCTGCAGTAAAAGGAAAAGATTCTTTTTATGACACTTGCGACTACCCTAAAGAATCACCATTGCACTCAAATGTTAACAAGAAGGTTATTGGAAAGATGAAAGATGAAATGAATGGGAAGATAATTAAGGAGTATGTTGGATTGCGTGCAAAGATGTACAGTGTTGCAAGTGAGAAAGGGGTGGTTAAAAAGCAAAGGGTGTAAGCAAACAGGTTGTAAAGTCGAGCATATCGCATGATAACTACAAGGAAGCACTGTTTCAGAAGCGAGTGTTTCACCATGACAACCCTAAGATCAGTTCCGCGCTTCATCAGATCAACACAACTATTGTAAACAAGAAATCTTTAGATGCTAATGACACAAAGCGCGTTTATTCATCACCAGAATATTCTTATGCAATTGGCCACTGGAGAACAAACGCGGCTTCAAATAGTCTGAGTGTGTAATAAGAATTTTTGTCAATCGGGAAAACCCGCTATGACGGGGAAGTGTTTGTGAAAGGGGAGTAGGTTGAGTTTCAAAGCAGCCACCAAGTACACTTGTCAAAGCTTGATTCAATAAACAAGTTTTAATATTCATGAACCACGTGATACACCAGAACCAATCGTGGTGGAACAATATTAAACAAGTCATTTGCATAAAGTGCACTCGGTGGCTGCCTTTTCAGGCGGCCTAAATATTGAAGCGTAGTGAAGCGAAGCGTTGGAACAGAGTGACCCAAGCCGCCGGTTTACCAGCAAGACCTACCGTTCACGCGTGAACGGTACTATTTTTAGAATCCTAGAATTCTTGAGAATTTCGGAGCTGGCTTGTTTCTGGTACAGGCAAAATTGGTCATCACTGAGTTTGTGTAACACAGGAAGTTGTGAAAATACGTCACGGCAAAATTGTTACCAAAAACATCGTAGATCGTATTGGGCAGGGTCAACTGCAACAAACTCAAACCGAGCCATTCATTCCTTCTTGTATTTGAGCGACTTATATACCAACATTTTTATGTCTTATTTTCAGCACAGGTGTAGGAAAAATCATAAAACAAAGTCTTATTTATTTTCTAATTTAACATTTTTTTTTACAAATATGACCATGGTCTTTTAAACATACAGTGACATTAAACATTGTTATGTTAAAAAAAAAGAAAAAAGAAAGAAAGCTTTTGCGCACAAATCAGAAATACAGGCCAAACCGTGAGTTTCTGTGGCAAAGCGCGACAGAGGAAATTGCACTGGTTTTATTTTTAGATCAGTGGGAAATTTTCAAGAATAGACGCTTGCATTTGGATGTGTCCAATGATAGTAGGTTGGTTGTGATCAATCAGAATAATGTAGGCAGGGATGTCGTTAGGCGACGGACATCGGACATATAAACGATGAAAATCCCCAAATGTCCGATTCACATTGCCGCATGTCAGTCATATGTCCTATCGTTTTAGCCTGAGCGTGGTCATTGTCCGACAAAACTTTTTCTTCCGTCCACAACTTCCGATCTTCAAGTTTGACTTGTTAAGAACACTATCTCCGATCTTCAAAGTGTTCTGCTTGCAAAGTGCTGAAACTCCCACGTTCACTCATGTTTTAGCATGAGTGGATTTGTACGTGTATGACCGTTTTCAACCCGCCATTCAGGCAGCCATACGCCGATTTCGGGGGAAGCATGCTGGGTATTTTCGTGTTTCTATAACCCACCGAACTTTGACATGGGTTACAGGATCTTTTCCGTGCGCACTTGGTCTTGTGCTTCAATCAATCAATCAATAGGAAGCTTATATAGCGCGTATTCCGTGGGTACAGTTCTAAGCGCTTGTCGAAGAGTTGTCAACACAGGACTAACAAAGAAACTAACATCTACAGACGGACACGAACCCTATCACACACTAGCAAACCCTGATAAACATACAACAAACAACTGTTTAACAACAATGTACACATCAATAGCTAGGTCCAAACAAAATAATATTAAGCACAAAGAAAACACCTCTCACAGAGCACAGCACAAGAATGTCTTTTGGGGCACAACACATCACGTCGAACATGAAAGTCGCAGCCAGCTACGGGAAGAACTGAGTCTTCAACCTACTCTTGAACGCGTCAAGAGAGGGGCTCTGGCGAAGCTCAAGCGGCAGGGAGTTCCAGACGTAGGGGCCCGCGGAGGGAAATGCACGCTGACCAGCAGATGCGAGTTTCGAGCGAGGGATGTGAAGGCGGAGTGGGTCAGCAGCAGAACGAAGGGGACGGTCAGAGGGCTGGGTGTACAGGTCCAGGGAGGATTGAAGGTACTCGGGAGCAGAGTCGTTGAGACACTTGTAGACCAGAGTGGACAGTTTGTAGGAGATTCGGGTGTTGACAGGGAGCCAGTGCAAGGAGCGAAGTAGGGGGGTGATGTGGTCTCGCTTCGTCTTCCTCAACGTCAGCCTGGCAGCAGCGTTCTGGACTCGTTGTAGGCCATGAATGGATGAGGCGGGGAGGCCAGCCCAGGGCCGGATCTGGGGGGGGGGGGGGGGGGGGGTTCCTGGCCATCCAATGTACCTCTCAGAGAAAAAAAATGTGGACTTTGGACCCCTGCCTTCAGTTGGAACCCCCCCCCCCCCCCCTCAAACGAACTTGGTCCGGCCCTGCAGCCAGAAGGGAGTTGCAGTAGACCAGACGACTGAAGATGAGGGAGACAACCAGCTTGACACAGGCGTCGTGGGTGAGGTAGCGACGGATGGAGGTGATGCGTCGTTGGTGGAAAAAGCAGGTCTTGATGATGAAGGAGATGTGTGTCTGCATGGAGAGAGTGGAGTCGAGAAAGACTTTCTTTCTTTATTTGGTGTTTAACGTCGTTTTCAACCACGAAGGTTATATCGCGACGAGTCGAGAAAGACGCCAAGGCTCTTGACAGCAGGGGAGAATGGAACAGTCGCATCATCCAGCTGGAGGTCGGTCACAGTGAGGGAAGCAATCTTCTGTCGTGTGCTTGCGTCTACACACGAAGGGGGATAAGGCGCTAGCAGGTATGCACATACGTTGACCTGGGATATCAAAAAAATCTCCACCCTTAACCCACCAGGCAGCCGCTGCCGGGATTCGAACTCCGATTAGGAGGCCGATGTTTTACCACTGCGCCACTTCGCCCGTCGTGAAGGGAATAAGGCACTAGCAGGTCTGCACATTAGCTGACTTGGGAGATCGGAAAAATCTTCATCCTCTACCCACCAGGCACAACCGGAATTCGAACACTCATCGGCGCCCGGCATCTTAACCACTAGGCCACTGCGCCCGTCGGATTGCTGTTGCTTTTTCTCCATTGGGTCTGCTTTGTGTTTGTGTCCTTCCTTTTGTGGCTTTCGTCTCGGCCGTCAGCATTTCGTCTTCCGACACAATCGTGACAGCCTTGACAGGGAAAAAAACCGGGACAATAATGTATGTATCGCTATAAATCTCAGCAATGCTAATTAGTTAGAACGCAGCCCGTGACCGCCCAAGGTGATTTGAAGTTCGCTGAAACAAGCCCTTGGCAGTCAATTAACAAATTTCAACGACTTGAGAGAACCATTTGCGAACGTTCTGCGCGTGTCTGTTCTCCTAGTTTTAGCTTGTGCGTGTGATGACGGTCGCAGTGGCGTGGTGGTAAGACGTCGGCCTCCTAATCGGGAGGTCGTGAGTTCGAATCCCGATCGCTACCGCCTGGTGGGTTAAGAGTGGAGATTTTTCCGATCTCCCAGGTCAACTTATGTGCAGACCTACTAGTGACTTAACCCCCTTCGTGTGTACACGCAAGCACAAGACCAAGTGCGCACGGAAAAGATCCTGTCATTCATGGTGGAGTTCGGTGGGTGATGGAAACACGAAAATACCCAGCATGCCTACTCAACGAAAGCGGAGTGAAGCTGACTATGCTTTCAGAGTATAGTGTGGGGAACCCAAATGGGCAAACGAGCTCACACGTAACCAGAAAAATTCTGGAACGCTGAAGAAGAAGAAGAAGAAGAAGAAGAAGAAGAAGAAGTTAGTGTGTGTGTGGTTTTGTTTTTTGTTTTTTTAATTGTTGAAGACCCTTTGTAGCTCCCTCAGATAAACTAAGATTGCACTAGACCTGAGATTATACGATAGAACATGAGATTTCTCGAGATAACATGAGATTTCGCGAGATAACATGAGATTTTACGAGATAACATGAGATTATACGATATAACATGAGATTTCACGAGATAACATGAGATTTCGCGAGATAACATGAGATTACACGAGATAACATAAGATAACATGAGATAACATGACATTTCGTAAGAGAAATCCTTACCTTTCTTTAAAAAGCGCAGGCAAAATTCTAGATAATGTCTGTAAAGATATTAACAAACATTTTATTTTTAAGTCGAACTCATATTTACAGTCGACGTGTAAAACACAACCAGTTAGAGTTACACGTGGGGGAGAGAGACGCTTGACGCTTTGACAGTTTATTGTCTTCAGCTAAATAAAGCCATATCGACAAAAATAATACACGCAATTGAAAATGAACATATTTACATGAAATATTAGAAATGAACGTATTTACACGAACTGTAAGACAGTTACTTTCTCTAGCACGGTATCCTTGCCAGGTAATGTACATAGTTTTTACTGAACAGTTCCGCTCGAAGGCACATTGTTTACTTCACTGATATTTCCTCTACATCATTGAATAACCCGCTGCATCTGTCTCGAAAAAAGTTTTAGCCCATGTAAATGGTACAGGCTTTGATGAAAGTCAGAAGCGAAAGTCGTGCATCATCGATCTCTTTAAAATAATGTCTGTTTTGCACAGGTCGCCAGGTGTGGATGGTACTGAGAACTGTCTTTTCTTTATCTAGCAGGTACCTATCGTCCTGCTTGAAAAACCAATGTACGACGGCATGTTTCCCGTGGTCTTTCTCTACAAGAGCACAGTCCAAAACCAATACAATGTCGTCAGACTCCAGCAGGAGGTGTTTCTTGCCATGTCGCGAGTCTAACACTACTTTTCGAAAAGCGTTGTTTCTGCTGGAGTCCTTGTATGTTGTCCACGTCATAGCCGGAATGTTCAGCCAACGAAAGAAATTGTTCGTCTTCATTTCCCCCACTCTCGTCTGAACACACCGTGTCACACTCACTCCTGTCAGCTGTTTCGCCAGTGTCAGTGCATTCAGGCAAAGGAATGTTGGTGTCCGTGCTCCCAATGTCGTGGTCAAGATTTGCACGTGCAGATGGAGGTGTCGCTCTCCAATGTCACATTTCTTGTCCGTGTAGGCCTACTTCATCAGTTGATTCGATAGTCTGTTTTAATGACGGTGGCAAAACAAAAAGTGATGGTGAAAATGAACTCGCCTCTCTTTCCGCAACGTGAGGTGTTTCGTGTCGTTGCTGGGCTCGTTTTCGGTCCCGTCGAAGCTGGCTTGGTGGTTTCCGTCTGTACGAATTTAAAGTTTGGATGATTAAAGAGATGAGGATGATTATAATGATGCTTTGGATTTCCAATTTGGTTTGGTTTGGGAGAGAGAGAGAGAGAGAGAGAGAGAGAGAGAGAGAGAGAGAGAGAGAGAGAGAGAGAGAGAGAGATCAAATCAAATCAAATCAAATCAAATCAAATCCAAAAAAAAATAATTTTAGGAGGGTTGTTTCACACGCAATACAAACGAGCTTTTTTTTCTACCAGCCCTCGGGACTACTCTAATCACATAAACACACGGACATTCATATAAAAAAACAAGTCGCGTAAGGCGAAATTGCTGCATTTAGTCAAGCTGTGGAACTCGCAGAATGAAACTGAACGTTGTCCGCCGCTAGTGCAAAAGGCAGTGAAAGTGACGAGCCTGTTTGGCGCGGTAGCGATTGCGCTGTGCTTCATAGCACGCTTTACTGTACCTCTCTTCGTTTAACTT
>NW_027126795.1:0-12500 GCF_037325665.1 Littorina saxatilis | reverse complement strand
AGTGCAGGGACGGGGCGGTGTGAGAGCAGCGAGTGCAGGGACGGGGCAGTGTGAGAGCAGTGAGTGCAGGGACGGGGCGGTGTGAGAGCAGGGAGTGCAGGGACGGGGCGGTGTGAGAGCAGCGAGTGCAGGGACAGGGCGGTGTGAGAGCAGTGAGTGCAGGGACGGGGCGGTGTGAGAGCAGCGAGTGCAGGGACGGGGCGGTGTGAGAGCAGCGAGTGCAGGGACGGGGCGGTGTGAGAGCAGGGAGTGCAGTGACGGGGCGGTGTGAGAGCAGTGAGTGCAGGGACGGGGCGGTGTGAGAGCAGCGAGTGCAGGGACGGGGCGGTGTGAGAGCAGGGAGTGCAGAGACGTGGCGGTGTGAGAGCAGTGAGTGCAGGGACGGGGTGGTGTGAGAGCAGCGAGTGCAGGGACGGGGCGGTGTGAGAGCAGGGAGTGCAGGGACGGGGCGGTGTGAGAGCAGCGAGTGCAGTGACGGGGCGGTGTGAGAGCAGTGAGTGCAGGGACGGGGCGGTGTGAGAGCAGCGAGTGCAGGGACGGGACGGTGTGAGAGCAGCGAGTGCAGTGACGGGGCGGTGTGAGAGCAGCGAGTGCAGTGACGGGGCGGTGTGAGAGCGGTGAGTGCAGGGACGGGGCGGTGTGAGAGCAGCGAGTGCAGGGACGAGGCGGTGTGAGAGCAGCGAGTGCAGGGACGGGGCGGTGTGAGAGCAGGGAGTGCAGGGACGGGACGGTGTGAGAGCAGCGAGTGCAGTGACGGGGCGGTGTGAGAGCAGGGAGTGCAGGGACGGGACGGTGTGAGAGCAGCGAGTGCAGTGACGGGGCGGTGTGAGAGCAGCGAGTGCAGTGACGGGGCGGTGTGAGAGCAGCGAGTGCAGGGACGGGGCGGTGTGAGAGCAGCGAGTGCAGGGACGGGGCGGTGTGAGAGCAGGGAGTGCAGGGACGGGACGGTGTGAGAGCAGCGAGTGCAGTGACGGGGCGGTGTGAGAGCAGGGAGTGCAGGGACGGGGCGGTGTGAGGGCAGCGAGTGCAGGGACAGGGCGGTGTGAGAGCAGCGAGTGCAGGGACGGAGCGGTGTGAGGGCAGAGAGTGCAGGGACGGGGCGGTGTGAGAGCAGCGAGTGCAGGGACGGGGCGGTGTGAGAGCAGCGAGTGCAGGGACGGGGCGGTGTGAGAGCAGCGAGTGCAGGGACGGGGCGGTGTGAGAGCAGCGACTGCAGTGACGGGGCGGTGTGAGAGCAGCGAGTGCAGGGACGGGGCGGTGTGAGAGCAGCGAGTGCAGGGACGGGGCGGTGTGAGAGCAGCGAGTGCAGGGACGGGGCGGTGTGAGAGCAGCGAGTGCAGTGACGGGGCGGTGTGAGAGCAGCGAGTGCAGGGACGGGGCGGTGTGAGAGCAGCGAGTGCAGGGACGGGGCGGTGTGAGAGCAGGGAGTGCAGGGACGGGGCGGTGGGAGAGCAGTGAGTGCAGCGACGGGGCGGTGTGAGAGCAGCGAGTGCAGGGACGGGGCGGTGTGAGAGCAGTGAGTGCAGGGACGGGGCGGTGTGAGAGCAGGGAGTGCAGTGACAGGGCGGTGTGAGAGCAGTGAGTGCAGGGACGGGGCGGTGTGAGAGCAGCGAGTGCAGGGACGGGGCGGTGTGAGAGCAGGGAGTGCAGAGACGTGGCGGTGTGAGAGCAGTGAGTGCAGGGACGGGGTGGTGTGAGAGCAGCGAGTGCAGGGACGGGGCGGTGTGAGAGCAGCGAGTGCAGGGATGGGGCGGTGTGAGAGCAGCGAGTGCTGGGACGTGGCGGTGTGAGAGCAGCGAGTGCAGGGACGGGGCGGTGTGAGAGCACAACGAGACAAGGGAACAAGTGTAAGGACGAAAAAAAAAAAAAAAAAACCTCTAATAGATTCCTTGACTTCTTGGTAGCGCGACTCTGTTGCTGCTAGCTTTCCACTTAGAGGAAGCGAACCGAATTTCACAGCGATGGGACAATAAGGTAATGGAAAAAAAAGGGAAAAAAATCTTAACAGATCCCTTGACTATGGAGATGACAAGAAAATATCGGGCGCATTTACGTGATTTGTAAAACATTTTACAAGTCGCGATTTGTAGATTGTTTTACATTTTTACAAATCACGGGTTAACATGCGCTCCCATACAGCCCACGGGTGTGTCGGGCTGAAGAGTCTGCTGTGGTTCTCGGGAGGGTGAGCTGTTATAACCCGTCATCGTAACTGTGTTCCTCACAGCTTGCACACCGTTTAGTATATCTGTTATAATCCATTAGATGACACTTTTTTTCTCTTTGTATCCTAATCAGCAAATTAGTTCAATAAGTCTAATAAATCAATTTGGAAACAAAAATCACAGGAAGCACAGTTGGGAACGATTACTGGTTTGTGTCCAAATAAATGACCTTCTAAAGTTTGGACAGACACTCCATCTCACACACACACACACACACACACACACACACACACACACACATACACACACTCACACACACACATACACACACACACACATACACACCCACACACACACTCACACACACACATACACTCACACACACATATATATACACACACACACACACACGCACACACACACACACACACACACACACACACACACACACACACACACACACACACACACATACGTACACACAACCCACTTTATTATAATTTGTCCTCTGGAATTAATTATGTTTCTATTTTTCTCAGAATGTTACCAGCTTGACATTTACGTTTCAGATTCATGAGCCATTTTCTCAATTCTCTGGTGTTGACAACATCAATACTACTGTCTGCAAATTGAGACAATACTTGTAAATTATCTTTTGCAAAACAATAAACTAAAAACAATAAACTAAAAACAATAAAATGTTCTTACATAAAAGTATTCTCAAGTGTGTGTGTGTGTGTATGTGTGTGTGTGTGTGTATGTGTGTTCGTGTGTGTGTGCGTGTGTGTGTTTATGGTTGTGTATGTTGGTGGATGTGGTCGTCTGTCTCTGTGCGAGTAATGGTGCGCGCGTTCGCATGTGTGACGATAGAACTGACTTATTCAGTGTGTATTTAATTGTGCATTTCTGTGAGTATGTATGTGTACGCGCTCAGACACCCACACACTTTCGCTCGCGCGAGATTGAAATGGGAGAAGGAATAAGAGAGGGGGGGGGGGGACGGTGCGTGTGGAGAAAAACATATTCTTACGATGACGCAATCGTAGCAAAGATCGTAAATTGTGTCTGGGTGTGACGTCATTCAAATGCGACGTCCGAAGCCAGACAGAGAGTTTTCGACTGGAAGTGGAAACTATCTCTTCTTTTGTCCATGTCTACATTAGAAGAATGTAAGTAAGATTTCTTTCATTCTCTGATTCAAATAATTAAAAGTCTTATCCAATGACACATACACACACACACGCTCGCGCACACACGGATTCGGACACATACACACAGACTTACACACACGCAAATACGCACACACACACAAACACACACACACATGGATGGATGGATGGGTGGATAAAGAAATGGAATGATGAAAGAATAGATTGACCGATAGATTGATTTATTAACTGATTCATTGATTCATTGACTTTAGATTGATAGATAGATTGATTGTTTGATTGACACCACAGACAGGACGATGTCCAAAACGAAGCAACGCACCAGCTCCTCCACGTCAACCAACCTCACTCCGGTTAGTGCAGTAGTGATTTTCTCTGTGAGAGACAAGACAACACAACACAAGACAACACAAGACGAGACAAGACGAGACAATATACGAAAACTAGACAACAAAAGACAACACAAGATGAGACAAGACAAATCAAGATAACACAAGACGAGACAAGATAACACAAGACAGTTGTAGGGCGCGTAATATAATTGTTTATCGTATTATTCTATCATGTTTGATTTAGTAAAACATTGTTTAAACCAACACAAGACGAGACAAAATCAGACAACAAAAGACAACACAAGACGAGACAAGACAACACAAGACGAGACCAGACAACACAACACAAGACAACTACAGACAACACAACACAAGACAAAACAAGACGAGACAAGACAAGACGAGACAAGACAACACAAGACGAGACAAAATCAGACAACAAAATACAACACAAGACAACAAAATACAACAAACAACACAAGACAACACAATACCACACAAGGCAACACAACATCAAACAACAAAATACAACACATTACAACACAAGACAACACCAGACGAGACAACATCAGACAACACCAGACACCACAAGACAACACAAGACGAGACAACACAAGAAGAGACAACGTCATCAGACAACACTAGACAACACAAGAAAGCACAAGACACAATCTTTATTAACGAGGGTAAAAGATAAGCAAGTATTCGTGCAGAAATATTGAGAGGAGAGAGAGAGATAAAGAGAGAGAGACAGACAGACAGACAGACAGACAGACAGACAGACAGACAGACAGGCAGAGCTAGAGGAAGAGAAAGAGAGAGAGCAAGAAAACGAGAGAGAGAGAGAGGCAGAAAAAGAGAGACAGAAAGACAGAGCGAGAGGAAGAGGAAGAGAGAGACAGAGGGGGGGTGGGTGGGGTGGGGTCGGTAGAGAGACAGACAGAGACAGAAGGAGAAAGAGAGACAGAAATAAAGCGAGAGATGGAGAGAGAGACAACAGAGGGAGTGAGAGACAGAAAGGAAGCGAGAGATAGAGAGGGAGACGGAGACAGACAGACATATCTATCTGAAATGACGTAATTCTTGATGATAAGTGACATCATGTGTAATACCTTTTGTATGCACAGAGTAACGGCTATATCCTTTGTCATTTTTGACTCACATGCGAAGCAAAAGTGAGTCTATGTACTCACCCGAGTCGTCCGTCCGTCCGTCCGGACGTCCGTCCGTCCGGACGTCCGTCCGTCCGTCCGGAAAACTTTAACGTTGGATATTTCTTGGACACTATTCAGTCTATCAGTACCAAATTTGGCAAGATGGTGTATGATGACAAGGCCCCAAAAAACATACATAGCATCTTGACCTTGCTTCAAGGTCAAGGTCGCAGGGGCCATAAATGTTGCCTAAAAAACAGCTATTTTTCACATTTTTCACATTTTCTCTGAAGTTTTTGAGATTGAATACCTCACCTATATATGATATATAGGGCAAAGTAAGCCCCATCTTTTGATACCAGTTTGGTTTACCTTGCTTCAAGGTCAAGGTCACAGGAGCTCTTCAAAGTTGGATTGTATACATATTTTGAAGTGACCTTGACCCTGAACTATGGAAGATAACTGTTTCAAACTTAAAAATTATGTGGGGCACATGTTATGCTTTCATCATGAGACACATTTGGTCACATATGATCAAGGTCAAGGTCACTTTGACCCTTATGAAATGTGACCAAAATAAGGTAGTGAACCACTAAAAGTGACCATATCTCATGGTAGAAAGAGCCAATAAGCACCATTGTACTTCCTATGTCTTGAATTAACAGCTTTGTGTTGCATGACCTTGGATGACCTTGACCTTGGGTCAAGGTCACATGTATTGGCAGGAAAAATGTGTAAAGCATGTGAGTCGTATGGGCTTTGCCCTTCTTGTTTTGTTGTAACATTTATTCAACAACACATTGCTCATGCATCGGTTCATGACGTCATTGTGCCCTGGCGCTATAAGGTTGTCAAAACCGGAGTTGGTGAGGTCCATATAAAGAGCCAGTGTAACGAAATCATTTTTTTCCCCTCATTGGTTTAAGCAGTATTTTATTCATAAACACACACATGATAATACAACAAAATGTTTACAAAGGAGCGCAACAAGTTCAAAACTTATAATAAGTGCTCACATAATCATACCTGTTATTTCATGGCGGGACATGAAGAACAAGATATGGCGATAAATCTGTCCCCTTCGTTCAACTTTCAGATTCGATATACCTGTTTCCCTGTCAAAATAAAAATACATACTTTTACTAGATGATTACCCGCTTCGTCGGGTACCGGCTTCGCCGGGAAGAAGTAGAGCCGAATACCAGGCTGCGCCTGGGACGCCGGCTTCGCCGGCGCACGAAGGAAAGGGAATAAACGCGCAAAACACTGGAGACCTTCTAAAAATAGTAACGTGCAGTGACCTTCTAAAAATAGTAACGTAGTAACGGGAATATGGATTGACGCCACACGGAGGAAGGGAGATAATCGCGGCTGAAAACACTGGAGAAGATAAGGAAGAGTTACTGGTAGTGGATCCAGACCAAAAAAAACAAAATCGGTTCAGCGCACACAGCGCTGCGCGCTGAGAGCACGTGTTGAAATATCTCATCGATGAGGTTGTGTCCGGGGTGTAGCTGAATACGGTGTCCAAATTTGAAAAAGATCCACGGAGAACTTTGGCCGTGCATCGCGAACAGACAGACAGACACTAGTCGTATAATATATGAGATAGATAGAAGGAAGAAACAGCTGATTGGCGGCCTATACCCCAGACGGGGTCACAGGCGTAGATGAGGTGAGGTGAGAAGGAAGAAACGCATGTCAGTTTCTTGCAATTGAAGGACATTGGTGATGAAATTAAATAGATTTCGCCCCAAAATTCGATTTCTTCGAAAACGTGCACTGAGTGGTTACGTCCCTTGAATGAGAAGAAGAGGATTTTTAGGATGAAGCCTTTTTATATTTAGTCAAGTTTTGACTAAATATTTTAACATCGAGGGGGAATCGAAACGAGGGTCGTGGTGTATGTGCGTGTGTCTGTGTGTGTGTGTGTGTGTGTGTGTGTGTGTGTGTGTGTGTGTGTGTGTGTGTAGAGCGATTCAGACTAAACTACTGGACCGATCTTTATGAAATTTGACATGAGAGTTCCTGGGTATGAAATCCCCGAACGTTTTTTTCATTTTTTTGATAAATGTCTTTGATGACGTCATATCCGGCTTTTCGTGAAAGTTGAGGCGGCACTGTCACGCCCTCATTTTTCAACCAAATTGGTTGAAATTTTGGTCAAGTAATCTTCGACAAAGCCCGGACTTCGGTATTGCATTTCAGCTTGGTGGCTTAAAAATTAATTAATGACTTTGGTCATTAAAAATCTGAAAATTGTAAAAAAAAATAAAAATTTATAAAACGATCCAAATTTACGTTTATCTTATTCTCCATCATTTGCTGATTCCAAAAACATATAAATATGTTATATTCGGATTAAAAACAAGCTCTGAAAATTAAATATATAAAAATTATTATCAAAATTAAATTGTCGAAATCAATTTAAAAACACTTTCATCTTATTCCTTGTCGGTTCCTGATTCCAAAAACATATAGATATGATATGTTTGGATTAAAAACACGCTCAGAAAGTTAAAACAAAGAGAGGTACAGAAAAGCGTGCTATCCTTCTTAGCGCTACTACTACCCCGCTCTTCTTGTCAATTTCACTGCCTTTGCCATGAGCGCTGGACTGACGATGCTACGAGTATACGGTCTTGCTGAAAAATGGCATTGCGTTCAGTTTCATTCTGTGAGTTCGACAGCTACTTGACTAAATATTGTATTTTCGCCTTACGCGACTTGTTACATTTAGTCAAGTTTTGACTAAATGTTTTAACGTAGAGGGGGGAATCGAGACGAGGGTGTGGTGTATGTGTGTGTGTGTGTGTGTGTGTGTGTGTGTGTGTGTGTGTGTGTGTGTGTGTGTGTGTGTGTGTGTGTGTGTGTGTGTGTAGAGCGATTCAGAGAAAACTACTGGACCGATCTTCATGAAACTTGACAGGAGAGATCCTGAGTATGGTATCTCCGGACGTTTTTTTCATTGTTTTTATAAATGTCTTTGATGACGTCATATCCGGCTTTTCGTGAAAGTTGAGGCGGCACTGTCACGCTCTCATTTTTCAACCAAATTGGTTGACATTTTGGTCAAGTAATTTTCGACAAAGCCCAAACTTTGGTATTGCATTTCAGCTTGAAGGCTTAAAAATTAATTAATGAGTTTGCTCATTAAAGTTGTCATTAAAATCTTTTTTTCGCAAACAGATTTAAAATTGATTGCATCGTATTCTTCATCACAATCTGAATCTAAAAATATATACATATGTCATGTTTACTCTTAAAATGTGATCACAATTAACGAAAATAGATTAATTAATCTTACGATTAAAATTTAAGAAATCGATCCAAAAATGAGTTCATCTTCTTTTTTATCATTTCCTGATTCTAAAAACATATAGATATGATAGGTTGTATTCAAAACAAGCTCAGAAAGTTAACAAGAATACAGAAAAGCGCGCTTTCCTGCTTAGCACAATACGCTACCGCGCTAATCTGGCATGTCAATATCACTACGCTTTGCACGTGGGAGGTGAGCGATTTCCTTCACGTGGGGATTGACGAAGCTGTACTGGTGAAAAAATACAGTGCGTTCAGTTTCATCCCGTGAGTTCGACAGCTTGACTAAATGTAGTAATTTCGCCTTACGCGACTTGTTTTAAGTTAAAATTTAAAAAAGTTTGGTTGAACGAATTTGACCCCATGAATATAAAGCCCGCTACTAACTACAGCCGAACCACGCTGAACTAGTTCGGCAAACGTTTGGCGACGTCATCAAATCAGGGGATTCTCAGTTCTCAGTTCGCGGTCATGAAAAAGCTCGCTGAAGCTCGCATTTTTCATGATCCGCTAACTTCGACCATTATTTTTGATAATCACTGAGACTCGGCATGTAACCTCTACGTGTCTCCGGAAAACATTAATGTTCACGTGGAAATGTCAATTATCTGGTTTTGGCGCTAGTCAGCCGTTGTAAAAGAATAATCCGCCGCTGCGACATCACCACTGTAGTTGCCATGCGTTGTGACGTCATCCTCGTACGTGTTCTTGTGACGTAATGCTGATGACGTTGTGCAGCAAGGGTCACGGGTGAAAACGTCGGTCAGATCAAAGAAAGCATCCATGATACCGTACAATCTGACCTCTTCAGTGTTGGAGCGGGCAGTGGACTACCAATGCACCGGCAACTTCAAGGTCAGTGGGAAGTTCATCTCACATTTCATTTCATTGGCTCACGTAAGTGTAGCCTATGCGATCGTAACTTTGTCTGTCTGTGCGTGCGTGCGTATGTGCGTATGTGCGTGCGTGCGTGCGTGTGTATGTCTGTGGTAGAAACTCTAACATTTGAAGACGTCACATTACATTGACGTCACATTATGACGTAAGAGGGTTAGACGTCACGCGAAGGAAGTACTGAAAGTCTCGGTCATTATTATTTTGAGCGGGCCGAGACTAGTGTACATGCAGACAGACAGATCTAGATCTAGTGTCTCGCTTTCTTGCACAGTTTCACCTATGCTCTTTCTCTGTGTGTGTGTGTGTGTGTGTGTGTGTGTGTGTGTGTGTGTGTGTGTGTGTGTGTGTGTGTGTGTGTGTGTGTATGTGTGACGGAGTGATTGAGTTTGTGTTACTGTTTGTCGATTTCTTACGTGAGCCTTGATGGCTTCGCCTCTTGTTTTCATTTTCATTTCAATTCTTTTCTCTTTTTTACATTTAGTCAAGTTTTGACTAAATGTTTTAACGTAGAGGGGGAATCGAGACGAGGATCGTGGTGTATGTGCGTGCGTGCGTGTGTGTGTGTGTGTGTGTGTGTGTCTGTCTCTGTGTGTGTGTAGAGCGATTCAGACTAAACTACTGGACCGATCTTTATGAAATTTTACATGAGAGTTCCTGGGTATGAAATCCCCAGACATTTTTATTTTTATTTTTTATAAATGTCTTTTATGACGTCATATCCGGCTTTTCGTGAAAGTTGAGGCGGCACTGTCACGCTCTCATTTTTCAACCAAATTGGTTGAAATTCTGGTCAAGTAATCTTCGACGAAGCCCGGACTTCGGTATTGCATTTCAGCTTGGTGGCTTAAAACTTAATGAATGACTTTGGTCATTAAAAATCTGAAAATTGTAAAAAAAATAGTTTTTTTATAAAATGATCCAAATTTACGTTCATCTTATTCCCCATCATTTTCTGATTCCAAAAACATATACATAATTTTATGTTATATTTGGATTAAAAACAAGCTCTGAAAATTAAATTATTATCAAAATCTTTTTTCGAAATCAATTTAAAAACACTTTCATCTTATTCCTTGTCGGTTCCTGATTCCAAAAACATATAGATATGATATGTTTGGATTAAAAACACGCTCAGAAAGTTAAAACGAAGAGAGGTACAGAAAAGCGTGCTATCCTTCTCAGCGCAACGAATACCCCGCTCTTCTTGTCAATTCCACTGGCACTGCCTTTGCCACGGGCGGTGGAGTGACGATGCTACGAGTATACGGTCTTGCTGCGTTGCATTGCGTTCAGTTTCATTCTGTGAGTTCGACAGCTACTTGACTAAATGTTGTATTTTCGCCTTACGCGACTTGTTTCATTTTCATTTCATTTCAATTTCATTTTCATTTCTTCTTCATTTTAGTTCATTACATTTAGTCAACTTTTGACTAAATGTTTTAACGTAGAGGGGGGAATCGAGACGAGGGTCGTGGTGTATGTGTGTCTGTGTGTCTGTGTGTGTGTGTAGAGCGATTCAGACTAAACTACTGGACCGATCTTTATGAAATTTGACATGAGAGTTCCTGGGTATGAAATCCCCGAACGTTTTATTCATTTTTTTGATAAATGTCTTTGATGACGTCACATATCCGGCTTTTCGTGAAAGTTGAGGCGGCACTGTCACGCCCTCATTTTTCAACCAAATTGGTTGAAATTTTGGTCAAGTAATCTTCGACGAAGCCCGGACTTTGGTATTGCATTTCAGCTTGGTGGCTTAAAAATTAATTAATGACTTTGGTCATTAAAAATCGGAAAATTGTAAAAAACAATAAAAATTTATAAAACGATCCAAATTTACGTTAATCTTATTCTCCATCATTTTCTGATTCCAAAAACATATAAATATCTTATATTTGGATTAAAAACAAGCTCTGAAAATTAAATATATAAAAATTATTATCAAAATTAAATTGTCGAAATCAATTTAAAAACACTTTCATCTTATTCCTTGTCGGTTCCTGATTCCAAAAACATATAGATATGATATGTTTGGATTAAAAACACGCTCAGAAAGTTAAAACAAAGAGAGGTACAGAAAAGTGTGCTATCCTTCTTAGCGCAACTACTACCCCGCTCTTCTTGTCAATTTCACTGCCTTTGCCATGAGCGGTGGACTGACAATACTACGAGTTTTCGGTCTTACTGAAAAATAGCATTGCGTTCAGTTTCATTCTGTGAGTTCGACAGCTACTTGACTAAATGTTGTATTTTCGCCTTTCGCGACTTGTTATTTCATTTTTATTTCATTTTTATATTTAGTCAAGTTTTGACTAAATATTTTAACGTAGAGGGGGGAATCGAGACGAGGGTCGTGGTGTATGTGTGTGTGTGTGTGTGTGTGTGTGTGTGTGTGTGTCTGTGTGTGTGTGTAGAGCGATTCAGACTAAACTACTGGACCGATCTTTATGAAATTTGACATGAGAGTTCCTGGGTATGAAAATCCCCGAACGTTTTTTTCATTTTTTTGATAAATGTCTTTGATGACGTCATATCCGGCTTTTCGTGAAAGTTGAGGCGGCACTGTCACGCCCTCATTTTTCAACCAAATTGGTTGAAATTTTGGTCAAGTAATCTTCGACGAAGCCCGGGGTTCGGTATTGCATTTCAGCTTGGTGGCTTAAAAATTAATTAATGACTTTGGTCATTAAAAATCGGAAAATTGTAAAAAAAAATAAAAATTTATAAAACGATCCAAATTTACGTTTATCTTATTTTCCATCATTTGCTGATTCCAAAAACATATAAATATGTTATATTCGGATTAAAAACAAGCTCTGAAAATTAAATATATAAAATTATTATCAAAATTAAATTGTCCAAATCAATTTAAAAATACTTTCATCTTATTCCTTGTCGGTTCCTCATTCCAAAAACATATAGATATGATATGTTTGGATTAAAAACACGCTCAGAAAGTTAAAACAAAGAGAGGTACAGAAAAGCGTGCTATCCTTCTTAGCGCAACTACTACCCCGCTCTTCTTGTCAATTTCACTGCCTTTGCCATGAGCGGTGGCCTGACGATGCTACGAGTAAAATGGCATTGCGTTCAGTTTCATTCTGTGAGTTCGACAGCTACTTGACTAAATATTGTATTTTCGCCTTACGCGACTTGTTATATTTAGTCAAGTTTTGACTAAATATTTTAACATCGAGGGGGAATCGAAACGAGGGTCGTGGTACAGTGCGTGTGTGCGTGTGTGTGTGTGTCTGTGTGTGTGTGTAGAGCGATTCAGACTAAACTACTGGACCGATCTTTATGAAATTTGACATGAGAGTTCCTGGGTATGAAATCCCCGAACGTTTTTTTCATTTTTTTGATAAATGTCTTTGATGACGTCATATCCGGCTTTTCGTGAAAGTTGAGGCGGCACTGTCACGCCCTCATTTTTCAACCAAATTGGTTGAAATTTTGGTCAAG